>NC_090256.1:82514287-82521787 GCF_037325665.1 Littorina saxatilis | reverse complement strand
GCTTAAAAATTAATCAATGACTTTGGTCATTAAAAATCTGAAAATTGTAAAAAAAATAATTTGTTTCTAAAACGATCCAAATTTACGTTCATCTTATTCTTCATCATTTTCTGATTCCAAAAACATATAAATATGTTATATTCGGATTAAAAACAAGCTCTGAAAATTAAAAATATAAAAAGTATTATTAAAATAAAATTTCCTAAATCGATTTAAAAACAATTTCATCTTATTCCTTGTGGGTTCCTGATTCCAAAAACATACAGATGTGATATGTTTGGATTAAAAACACGCTCAGAAAGTTAAAAAGAATAGAGATAAAGAAAAGCGTGCTATCCTTCTCAGCGCAACTACTACCCCGCTCTTCTTGTCAATTTCACTGCCTTTGCATCGAGCGGTGGACTGATAACGATGCTACGAGTATACGCTCTTGCTGTAAAAATGCAGTGAGTTCAGTTTCATTCTGTTAGTTCGACAGCTTGACTAAATGTTGTAATTTCGCCTTACGCGACTTGTTTTTACTTCCAGTAAAAATCTCGTACGCGAAAATGGGATGCGGGCGAAGGGATAATGCCAATATGTGATCTCGCGCAAACGAATGTCGCGCTACCCTCCTTCCACCCCTTCCACCACCAAGACTAACAGGGGACAAGGGAGTAAAAATTTCGTACACCTGGCATGGGAAGTTAAATTGCTCGTGTTAGGGTGAAGTAATTTATTCGTTATTTATTCGTCTGGGGAGTAACATTTTTGTACGAAATGTTCTGGGACAGGCTGATCTTTCTTAACCCAGTGTGGGATTTTCAGTGGGGCGACCACCCCCAACCCAGCGCGTCCCCGGGTGGCGGATAGGGGAACGGTCTTCAGATATGGAGATCAGCCGCTTGCGGCCGCGGACCAAACTGGCTCCGGGTGGGATCCCGGAAAATCCTCCCCCCTGTGCTCTCAGGGTAGGACGTACGGGCCATGAGCTAAGGGTGAGGTAACCCCGACAGAAAACCCCGAATGCTGAAGACGGAGGACCCGGGCCGCACGGCGCATTCTAACAAACCATGGGTACACGCACTTACGCAAATGATGACACAATCAACCAGCACAGATGGAAATGGCGCTCGCCCATTGAGGACCCCCCAGGGTGGAGCAGCGTCGGGTCCCATGCCTCAAAGGGACCCAGCCCCAACTACTGGAGGTCCCTCCCGTCCGTCTTGTCACGCCAGGGGACGCGGGAGGAAAGTGACTGGCACCACCACAACCAGGAAGAAACCCAGTCAGCAGCGACCTTTTCAGGTCATGCACTGGAACGCAGAAAGTATCCTGAACAAGAAGACAGAGTTGGAGCATATCCTGCATGAGAAGAACATCAACATCTGCTGTATTCAGGAGACGCACCTGACACCCCAAAAGTCCTTCAAAGTGAGAGGCTACCAATGCCTTAGGTCCGACAGAACAGACCGAAGCAAAGGAGGAATCCTGACCCTCATCAGGAACAACATCAATGCCTGTTTGATAGAAACGCACATGGAGGACTCCGAATATCAGGTGATTCGAATCCAGACGAAGACATCAGAATTCCATCTTGTCAACTTCTACTGCCCCAATGATAGACACCTCGCCCTTGACACGATCCCCGCAAAGGCCTCCAACTTCATCGTGGTGGGTGACTTCAACAGTCATTCACAGAGTTGGGGATATGACCACCTGGATCGGAGAGGAGAAGAGGTGGAGAACTGGCAGGACGACAAAGGTCTCATCCTTTTGAACAGTCCCTTTGACTGCCCTACATTCTACTCCAGAAGATGGCACACTACATCAACTCCTGACCTAGCCTTCTGCACGGAAGACATGCACCAGCTAACCAGCAGAGAGGTCGGAGAACAGCTAGGTGGAAGTGACCATCGGCCAGTCTTTTTGACCCTGGGCATGGAGTCCTGCACTGAAGCTTCCTTCCCACGGTGGAACTACAAAAGAGCGAACTGGTTCCTCTTTAGACACCGCACCAGCGAACTCACCAAAGACATCAGAGTCGAGGGTCGAGACATCAACATGGTGGCGAAGGACTTCAACATGAGCATCCTCAGAGCAGCGCGTGAGTCCATTCCCAGGGGTGCCAGGAGAGACTATAAGCCCTACTGGAGCAATGAATTGCAGGAACTGGATGATGATCTGGCAGACGCCAGAAGGGAAGCAGAAGTCAACCCGTCACAAAACAACAACATCCGCCTCCAGGAAGCCAAAGCCAAATTTCTCAAAAAGAAGCTACAGGCAAGACGGAGAAGCTGGCAAGAGAAAACAAGCTCTCTGAACCTTGAGAAGGATGGCAGAAAGCTCTGGAGGCTCACCAAGCAGTTGAATGATGAGAACACCAGCAGAGGAAAGATCACATTAGAAGAGAACGGGAAGGTGCTAACTGGAAAGCATGCTGCCAACCAATTTGCTGAAAGCTATGCAGCTGAGAGCAACCTCCATGTTAGCCCCGAGAAACAGAGAGAAGCAAGAAGAGAGAAAAGAGAGAGACCTGCCAGACAGTCGACAGTGGACGCCATGAGTCAACCACTCACACTCCACGAGCTGCACTCAGCTCTGAAAAAGTCAAAGGCGAAGAAGTCCCCTGGCCCAGACGGCATCACCAACGAGATGCTAACCCACCTTGGTAGTGCAGCAGAGAACAAGCTACTCGAGGTCTTCAACAGCAGCTGGCAAGAAGGATCGCTACCACAACTCTGGCGAGAAGCGATCATGATCCCCATCTTAAAAAAAGGGAAGGATCCAAAGAAGGCCACCAGCTATCGCCCAATCAGCCTCACCAGCTGTGTTGTGAAGACCCTGGAGAGAATTGTGAACGAGCGCCTCAGGTGGTACCTGGAAACCAGGAACCTCCTCGCCCCTGAACAAGCTGGATTCCGACAGTTCCGCAGCACTGAAGATCAGGTCACTTACCTGGCGCAAGAAGTTGAAGATGCCTTTCAGGAACAGAAGCTGGTCTTCGTCACCTGGATAGATCTTCAGAAGGCCTTTGACAAGGTCTGGAAAGATGGACTCCTTGTAAAACTGCTGAGGAAAGGCGTGTCCAGCAACATGTACCAGTGGATTCGCTCTTACCTCTATAACCGCAGGGCAAGAGTTAACGTCGACCAGACCAAAAGCAAGAAGTTCCTCCTTCGTCATGGCGTCCCTCAGGGCGGAGTCCTCTCCCCCACACTCTTCCTTCTCTTCATCGACGATCTGGTGTCTGAGATGCCCAAGGGGATCAAAGCTGCTCTCTACGCAGACGACCTTGTGATCTGGTGCAAGGAGGAGCACGCAAGTACTGCCACCTACAGAATGCAGCAAGCGGCAGATAGGCTGAACGCATGGGCAGAAGATTGGTGCGTCTCCATCAACAAGGAGAAATCCTCCACCACCCTATTCACACTGTCGCCAAAGCAGAAAGCCGGAACCATTAGGCTTGGTGGAACTCCTCTGAGAGAGGATGAAGAAGCAACGTACCTTGGTGTCACCTTTGATAGACGGCAGACCTGGAAACCACACATTGCACAGGCAGAGACGAAGGCCCGGCGCAAGCTAGCCATACTCAGGAAGCTGGCAGGTACCACCTGGGGAGCGAACGAGAAGATACTGAAGACAGTATACCAGGGAACAATCAGACCCCACCTCGAGTACGGCTCCACAGCGTGGTCAACCTCAGCCAAGACAAACCTGCAGAGCCTTGACCGTGTGCAAAACCAGGCCCTCCGACTCATCACCGGTGCAATGAAATCCACGCCCATCAAGGAAATGGAGAAGCTTACCACCATCCAACCCCTCTGTCAGAGAAGAGAAGCCAAGACTATGGTACAGGCCGAGAAGCTCAAGTGCCTACCCAACCACCCCATGAAGCACAGACTGAGCAACCTCACCAAGAACCGGCTTAAACGGAGCAGTTTTGTACACGAGAGCAAGAGACTTTCTCGACAGTACAGGGAAGTCCTTCCACAGAACACTCTACCTCTGACTCAAGAAGAAGAGGAAACCCCCAAGGCAACAGAGAAACCAGGCATCCAGATCTGCACCAGTGTTCCACATGTTACCTCAGGAGAAGATCAGAATGACACAGCTCGACAGGCACTCACCTTAGCCCTGATCGACGAACAGTACCCAAAAGAGGCGTGGATCCATGTATACACCGATGGATCAGCAACTAACGCCGTGCTCAATGGAGGTGCAGGCATTCTCATCCAGTTCCCTGGGGGACATACAGCTACATCCAGCGTTGCCACTGGCAAACACTGCACAAACTATAAAGCAGAAGCAGAAGCTCTCATGCAGGCCGCCTCCTTCGTTCAGGACTCCGCAGACCCTTGCTACCAAGTTGTCTTCCTCTCGGACGCCCTTTCAGTCCTTCAGGCCCTAGAGAACGACAAACTCCCACAGCTGGCCAAAGCATTACAGATGGTCAGACAAACCAGAAGAGTTGTCCTCCAGTGGATACCAGCACACTGTGGGATACCAGGAAATGAAAGGGCAGATGAGCTGGCAAAAGAAGGAGCCGTGGAAGACCAACCTGAAAACAGTGTCAGCTTTAGTGAGCAGAAGACAATCATCAAGGCATTGATGAGGCCAAGGACAAACAGAGATGACTACCACACAATGTCCAGAGAGCAGCAAGTCAACCTCATCAGGCTGCGTACTGGCCACAACAGGCTCAATGCTCACATGAACCGAAAGTTCAAACTGGCGCCATCACCAACCTGTGCCTGCGGTCAAGAGGACCAAACAGCGGAACACATCTTACAGCGATGTCCCTTACTAGATGAGGAACGAAGAGAAGTGTGGCCGTCACCAACTCCCTTGCAGACCAAACTATACGGCAGTCGACAGGAGTTGGAGAAAACGACAACATTTATCACCAGTGCTGGACTGATTGTGTAACCTCTGCGAACGCCAAGAAGAAGAAGAAGTACGAAATGTTTACTCGGAACTCACCCGTTGTGGGGAGTAATTTTCTCGTGTAATGGGGGAGTACTTTTTTCGTAAAGGGAGTAACATTTTCGAACGAAATTTTTACTCCGGAGTAAAAATCTTGTGGGAGTAATTTTCTCGTGTAACACCGGCGGTCCCAAGCGAATTCAGCTCCAATTCGCCCAGGGAAAAAAACCATTCCGTAGGGTGGCGTGAGGATTCAAGCTTTATGTTTGTGTTGTTTTTCGTCTTTTGTTTGTTTGTATGTGTGTTTCTTAGGGTTATGCAATGCGGATAATTAGTCATCGCAACACACACACACACACACACACCGCACACACACACACTCACACACACACACACACACACACACACACACACACACACACACACACACACACACACACACACATATATATATATATATATATATATATACACACACACACACACACACACGCACACACACACACATGTGCGCGTGTGCGTATACGTTTATCCCCCAAGCAAAATTGCATTGCTGTCTTAATTCCCTCTACCTGCATTCATTGCTTAGAAAGCCCCGTTCAGTTAGCATGTTTGTTCATAGTCGCTTGTCTCTGTGGTAGTTTCAGTATTTGGGACCGGCATATGATATCGTTTTCAACACGGTATGTGCATGCATTGCTCTTAATTCAGTTAATGAAATTGTAAAACTATGGTGTGAAAAGGTCGGTTGTCAAAATGAAGTCCAAATGAAGTCCAAATGAAGTCCAAATGAAGTCCAAATGAAGTCAAAATCTCGACGTATACCACACTTTAACAATTTTAACCAAAACGTAGAAGAAACTCGCCTTTAGAAGCAATTGTACACATCGTGCGCCTGTGCTTCGCTTTCTCCAAGACCAGTCGCGCAGGAACACGTGATTGTGATTCACGTGCACCGACTGGAAATAGTCCGCTCTATAACTGACAAGTTGAGTCGGTCTGCGGCCTGACTTGGCTATCGCCGCGATAGAGTCTATTCGGCTTGGTCGACTGTGAATGGAAAACTGCAAGGGTCAAACAGAGATTGCAGAAGATTTGGACTAACAGTCCAGTTCCACGTTCGGAGTTTGGTTTTGCCGTGAAGGCCAATTAAAAGTGCTATTGTTGTTGGTTTTTGCACGGTGCGTTGTGTGTGTGTGTGTGTGTGTGTGTGTGTGTGTGTGTGTGTGTGTGTGTGTGTGTGTGTGTGTGTGTGTTTTGATTGAGTGTTTCTTTTTCAGTTTTGTCTTGACTCTGAAAGTGCCCCGGCATAATATGTCTGTGCAAAAAAAGCCCAACTTCAACTGTTTAAGTTTTTTCAATGTTTTTTTTCTGTCATGAACATACAGTACCGATAGCGACGAACTGGGTATAAAGCCAGCGCACTACCGACTGACCTACGTCCCCTTCCGGTTCAGTCGATCCAGCAAAGCACTGAGCCGTGAAACCTTCTTCTAATAATAGAATATCATACTGATTATGCGACGGATCTTCGATCGACTGACCCGCAATGCCAGGTAGTACTTTGCTACAAGCTCTTGTGGTCGATTTCATTGAATCTGTTCACTAAGAGAAGAAGAAACAAGTTGCGTGAAGCGATATAAAAACATTTAGTCAAGATCAACACCACAAACCAATCATCGCCGAGACTACAATCAGATAGTCTCGGCTAACCATACCGAAGACCGAGACGGGTCACGCTTGCCGCCGCGGAGCACGCGTCCGTAGTACTTACTGTAAAACATTTTAAATCTGTTTGCGAAAAATCGATTTTGATGACAACTTTAATTAGCAAACTTATTAATTAATTGTTAAGCTTCCAAGCTGAAATGCAATACCAAAGTCCACGCTTCGTTGAAGATTACTTGAATAAAATTTCAACCAATTTGGTTGAAAAGTGAGAGCGTGACAGTGCTGCCTCAATATTTACAAAAAGCCGGATATGACGTCATCAAAGACATTTATCAACAAAATGAAAAATACATCTGGGGATATTTTACCCAGGATCTCTCACACACACACACACACACACACACACACACACACAGACATACACACACACACACACACACACCCACACACACACACACACACACATATACACATACACCACGACCCTCGTCTCGATTCCCCGTCTATGTTAAAACATTTAGTCAAAACTTGACTAAATGTAAAAAAAAACAAACTTTATACTCGATCGAGTGCGCTCAATTTCTTTGCACTTTTCCTTCTTATGTTTTCACACACTGGCAGTATCCGGACACTTCAACATCCCGACGTTATCTTTGACAGAGTCAGTAGACAGACTTGAAACCGCTGTGCAGTTTGTTCCGTGACTGAATTTTATAAGCCGAACCGCCTAAACTTGTCTCAACTTGCTTCGGCGCGGCTAGAAATGGATCGAACTTACAAGGGGGAGTCCGTCGGGCACCGTCACAGCGTGCAGACCGACATCAGTGAATTTAAAGCGGACTAAATAAATTGGTGAATATAATTTTACGTTAGTGATCCCGGCCTAGGGCATTATATTGAATCCAACAAAATTGGTGAATATAA
>NC_090256.1:82501998-82511587 GCF_037325665.1 Littorina saxatilis | reverse complement strand
GAGAGAGAGAGAGAGAGAGAGAGTCCGGGGGTATTCATACCGCCTAGCACCAGAGTATATCTGAGAAGAAAGATAGGGAGGGGGGATTCTGGAGCCGTAGAATCTGTATTTGCTACAGAGAGAGAGAGAGAGAGTGTGAGAGAGAGAGAGAGAGAGAGAGACACACACACACACACACACACAGACAGAGAGAGAGAGAGACAGACAGACAGAGACTGAGGGCGACAGACAGACAGACAGAGACAGAGACACTGAAAGAGACAGACAGACAGACAGACAGACAGGTAGGCAGGCGAATAGAGAGGGAAACTGTTTGCAGTTCTAAAGAAACCAGCCATTGATAGAATGGAGAAATAGGGAATTCATTCCTGGTTCCTGCTCACACTCCAACATGTGGCGAACATGGCTTGCCCAGACCTCAAAGGGTCTCGGTTCTCCCATACCTTATCTTGGCCACACGTGATGTGTTGCTTTTCTTGGGTTTGCCTGCACTCAGGCTCAAAGCGGTGCAACTGGTATTTTCGACATGTTGTATTCATGTATTTATTTCCTAGCATATATATAACCACTTCATGTCCCAAATAGACACTAGTTCTGGGGACAGAAAAATCAAGTTAGCATAGCATAGCATAGCATAGCCTTTTTTTTGTGTTGGTATAGTTATTAGGGGATTGTTACTACATGTTCTTCTGTTTTCGGGGTCATTTTGGGAAATTTCTTTAGTTATGAAGAAAATGTCTACGTTTGAAAAGAACGTTTTATTTTGAGAAAAAAAAGTTGGTTGTAGTTTATGTGTTTAGTTTCGGGTTTAAATGTTTTTGTGGAAACTCGTTCCTTCTCTGCATTGCTCTTTCGTGATGTTTTGCTTCCATCCTGTTTTTATTATGGAATTATGGAATTCTCTCCCCTTTCACATCCGCCACTCTCAGTCACCCCAAGCATTCAAACGAGCACTTAAAACGCACCTCTTCAAGAAATACAGCCCCTGATTTTGTTTTCTCAGTCCATCAGTAGGCTACTTGTAGTGTAGGCCTATTTGTTGTTTTAGTGATAATGTGATTAAGGTATTTCCTTGTTTTCACTACCTATTAATTTTTATTCATGCTTTTATTACTTGGTTAGTGGAAGAATCTTTTGTAATGTATGTTTGATGGTGTATGCTTTTAATTAAGCGTTGCTGACTATGAATGTAGATGTAAATGCTTGTATAACTGTGTTTTAATTTTAAATGTGTCAAGCGCAAAGAGCATAATTGTAAAGTTATGATGTTGCGCTATATAAATGCTCATTTATTATTATTATTATTATTATTATTATTATTATTATTATTATTATTATTATTATTATTATTATTATTATTATTATTATTATTTCAAACTTCATATCTTCTTTGTGTCGTTGTTGTCATCGTTGTCGTTTTGATTGGTGTACTTGTTCGGCTGTCGTTGATGTTCAAGTTGCTTTAGCCACTGGAATTCAGAGGACACGGTGCTATTGCCTCGCAAGCTTTCTCGTCGGCGTTTCTACGTCTTTGACGGTCTTTTCTATTTTTAGCACCTTGTTCACGTTGATGTATGGTGGCTAGAGCTAAATCATATGACTACCACTGCAGGTGGAGAAAAAAAAGGGATCAAAATCACATGATTGCCACGTTGGAAAAAATAGGATCAACCGTCAGAGTCATCATTCTGTGAACAGGAAATGTATTTCGAAATCCTGAGTCAATCCCTAATAGCAGAGGATCCCACCACCAGTTGTATTTTTCGGAGAAAGTAGGTACAAAAACACACACACACACACACACACACAGAGACACACACACACACACACAAAATGAGGAAAGGGGAGGACAGACTGGACAAGATAAGACATAAACGAAGACTAAGGACAAGACATAAACGAAGACTAAGGACAAGGAATGAAGAGGAACATCAATATTAAAGGCCGGATTTGCACTCACGTACACACGTACGCACGCACGCACGCACGCACGCAAGCACGCACACACACACACGCACACATGCACGTACGCACGCACACATACACACAAACACACACACACACACACACATTCACACTGACATTCACACACACACACACACACATATATATACACGCACGCACACACACACACACACACACACACACACACACACACACACACACACAAACCCTGACAATGAGTCACTCCATTATCTCTTGTCCCAGACATGAGATGGTCTGTTGTATTAATCGACAGAGCCCAACTGACGGAGGAAGGTCTGACAAAACTTGGCGGTGTAGCATCTCAAGCACTACAGAGCAGCCTGCGGAAATCAATCGATTAGCCAGTTTAAAATTGAGATCAGAACAATGCCGCGATACTGAGGCATCAGTCCGAATCAACCATCAAGCATTGTCGGCGGTTGGTGACGCATTTCTTAAAAAAAACCCAGGTAACTAAAATAACAGAGGTGTAGTGTTAGATAAACACTTTTGAACAAAGTTTGAGCAAAGGGTTTACTAGGGAGTCCTTAACGTCCTCACAGGAAATTTTCCTTTAAGGGACATGAGTTGATGATACGCTAAAAAGGGTTTAATCATTACGCAACGTTTTCTGTGGGAGTTTGCCTACACATGTCGCATTTTTCGCGACATTAAGGGCGATATTTGTGACAAACTGCGACATTGCTTTGTGGTGTATGTGTTTTTTTTCGACATTTAATAAGACCCGTTTTGCAAAATACTGCGACAAACCGACCTAAAAGTACCAGCATGCGACAAGCTATACCAAACAAAAATTGCCAGGGCAGACAGATATTATATCAAAATACGTTGTGCTCAGCTCTGAATAGGTGTGGCGCAAGGTTATTCCGTGATAGAAAGGCGAGAATGCTACTAAGAGGATCATGATACACTAAAGCTGCAGAAATGACTTACTCAGAGGGGGGGGGGGGGGAGAGAGAGAGAGAGAGAGAGAGAGAGAGAGAGAGAGAGAGAGAGAGAGAGAGAGAGAGCGAGAGAGAGAGAGAGAGAGACAGAGACAGAGAGAGACAGAGACAGAGGGAGAGAGAGAGAGAGAGACAGAGAGACAGAGAGAGAGAGAGAGAGGGAGAGCAGGAATAAGACGGTTGAGATGGAAATAGAGGTGAGGCTCTTCTGATGCTATCATGCACACATTGACTTCTCAAAGAAGAAGTTCTAAGAAGCAGGAATGAGACGAGTGAGATGGAAATAGAGGTGAGATGATTCTGATGCAATCCTTCACACATTATAACTGTGCACACAAAGAAGAAGAAGTAGTTGTAAGGGGCAAATTATACCTGCGCAGAGTCAGCGGCACTGCATACTGCGATAGGGATTATGACTAGTACTTGGCCTGTTTTCTTTTCACGCAACGTGTAGCGGGCTGGGAAAAAAAGAATTACCTCAATAATCTGCAGTGCGTCGTCTGTGCCGCTGACTCTGCGCGGGTATCATTTGCCCCTAAGAAGCAGGAAAACGCAGATGATGTGGGGACATATGTGAGCTGATTCTGATGCAAGCATGCATTCCATGGCGCTGACTGCGCAAAGAAGAAGAAGATGAAGGAATTTTTGTTTGTTTGTTTGTTTGCTTAACGCCCAGCCGACCACGAAGGGCCATATCAGGGCGGTAAGATGAAGGAAGGGAAGAAGAGAAAAGAAGCAACAGAAGTGTGACAGCCCTCGCACTGATTAACCCGTTGTACGAGGAGGAGTCACTGACCCTAGTATTGGTTAGAGCTGTGAATATCAAAGAATCGAAGAAAGGGCAAATCAAGATGTTGATGAATGAAAAGGAGACGACTGAAGAGGAGGAATAAGGAGGAGGAGAATAAGATCAATATTGCGCACGGCTGCCCAAGCAGGCTGGCGCTTCGACGTGTATGAACCAGGAAGACAAAGAAGACAAAACACAGCATATGATAATAGACGGACGCCACACAAACAAAGTATACACAGTTTTGCATTGCATGATATATTTAATGGCACACGCCACACGAACAAGGTATAAACGGTATTGCATTGCATGGTATATTTAATGCCACACGCCACACAAACATGGCATAAGCGGTATTGCATTGCATGGTATATTTGATGCCACACGCCACACAAACATGGCATAAACGGTATTGCATTGCATGGTATATTTGATGCCACACGCCACACAAACATGGCATAAACGGTATTGCATTGCATGGTATATTTGATGCCACACGCCACACAAACATGGCATAAACGGTATTGCATTGTATGATATATTTGATGGCACTCGCCACACGAACAAGGAAGCAAGGGTATATCGCACTGCATGATAATTATAGTGATAATTGGTGTCTCAGTGTTGGTGTGTCTGTGTTTGGACCACCCTCTCAGTGTCGAAACGATTGTGTCGTCACATGTGTCTGTCATGTCCGTCTCAATGCGTTTGTCGGTATGTTCGATTGAGCATGCTTGTTACCAAGACAACAAACGGACACTACTGGGTGTGAAAGAAATCACCAATTCGAGGACCCTCGTACCTATCTTTCTTTTTTTTTCTTTTTTTCTTTTTTTTTCTTTCTTTTTTTCTTTTTTTTCTTTTTTTTTCCCCTTTCTTTTGTGCATGTGTGTGTGCCGTCCGGGCTATGTTATGAACCCGGCGCTCCCTGGGAAAAGTAAGTAATGAGGGGTAAGGACAGCTGATGTGAATGGCTACTTACACACAGCCCGCTGTTTTTCCCCCGTACCGGATTTAAGACTATAGAGCTGAATAGGCAGATTGATATCCTACCTGCACAGGTGGTGGTTGTCATTATGACAGGACAAATGTGCTCTATGTCGACTCTAAAGTTCTGAATGTTTAGTACCGACCCCGCCCTAAAAACAAAGAATGTTTACTAGACTGAACAGTAGTTGTTGCTAGGCACACAAAAGAGAGAGAGAGAGAGAGAGAGAGAGAGAGAGAGAGAGAGAGAGAGAGAGAGAGAGAGAGAGAGAGAGAGAGAGAGAGAGAGAGAGAGAGATTTGAAATTTAAAGAAAAACAAGTCGCGTAAGGCGAAAATACAACATTTAGTCAAGCTCAGTCGAACTCACAGAATGAAACTGAACGCAAAGCATTTTTTCCGCAAGACCGTACACTCGTAGCATCGTCTGTCCACCGCTCTAACTACTCGTGGCAAAGGCAGTGAAATTAACAATACAGAAAAGCGCGGTAGCGGTTGCGCTGAGGAGGATAGCCCGCTTTTCTATATCTCTATTCTTTTTAACACTCTGAACGTGTTTTTAATCCAAACATATCATATCTATATGTTTTTGGAATCAGGAACGGACAAGGAATAAGATGAAATTGTTTTTAAATCGATTTCGGAAATTTAATTTTAATCCTAATTTTTATATTTTTAATTTTCAGAGCTTGTTTTTAATCCGAATACGTATAACATAATGATATGTTTTTGGAATCAGAAAATGATGAAGAATACGATAAACGTAATTTTGGATCGTTTCATAAAAAAATTATTTTAATTACAATTTTCAGATTTTCGTGTGTGTATGTGTCTCTGTCTCTGTCTCTCTGTCTCTGTGTATGTCTCTCTCTGTGTCTCTGTCTCTCTGTACATATCACAAAGTGGCAGCAGCGTTATTGATTATTTTATTGTTTCTCAAAAATTACGTTCACTTCGTGAACATTTAAAAGTTGTGCCCATGGTTGAGACCAAACATTTATTGGTGGAATTGTTTATTGCCACTAAGAATGGCGTGTGTTACCCCAAAACCCATGGTAAACAATATTCTTGTTCAAAATACCAATGGAACGAAGAGAAATGTGCAGAGTTTCACTGTCACATGCAGAGCGATCATGTTAAAGGTATTATTGAAGAAGCAACGGCGCTCATTGATATTGATGTCAACCAATCGCTTGCAAAGTTTAATGACAGTTTGTTTTATGCTGGAAAATGCATGAGAAAGGTTATATTTGTCGGCTCAGAAAAAAGAAGAATTTGGTTTGATCTTGAATGTAGGCAGAGCCGTCAAGTTGTTTGGCAACTCCTTCGCAGGGCTAGCCATTCGGACGAACATCAAGACAGATTGCAGTATTCTCAGAAGCGCAGAGAATATAAAGAGTTGTTGAGGCAAAAAAAGGAATTATTAACAGCTATTGTGTTTTCAGCGTAGCAATAGGGTCCGATATTTAGACGAGACAAGTATAATGCCGACGAGTCGAAGACGAGTCGCATTATACTTGTTCGAGTCTAAATATCGGACCCTATTGCTACGCTGAAAATACAATAGCGAGTATATAGCTGTTCTGACCTTTATTTGTTGTTCCAAACTTACAAAATGACAGTTTTTGCGTCGATGCGTTGATCTCAGGTTTTGATAGCAGACGCCGTTTCTTATGCGCATTAGTTTTGCGCAGGCGCTACACTGACTTTGGAAAAAAACTCGATTTGACAACAAAGCTGTTAAACAGCTTTTTATTAGTTCATTCGTATACAACAAAAAGAAGTTTGAGGTTTTTTTAAATTTTGAACAAGACTTCTTATGAAGAAGACCAAAACACAACATCAACGGAAAACTAGAAACAACTGAAGAACTAGGATGCAACAAGGGGAGGAAAAGAGAACAGCTAATCCGTACAAAGCGAGCAGACGGCAGCGACGTTTCCAGTTTAGGTGAATGGCATTTATACTTGTCTCATGAAGCGAATTTTTCAACCTCAGTTATAAACGACTACATGAATGTTAGTGCCATGGGCTGTACATCAATACTTCAGAGGGGAAGTGGGGTATATAGTGTGGAGTTACGAGATAAGAAAAGCCGAATGCAAAAATTTGTGTCAGTCGGCAACTGTGAACTAAGCTCACAGGCATACAAAAACGGCTGTTCCGTTGTACTCCCCTGTTTGTACTACATGAACATCTTTCGACTTTGGGCATTTTGTGGTGTTTAGGGACAGAAAATAATAGGTTTAGTCCTGTTTCATCGGGAAGTTAGCAGAAAAGGGTATGCTATCGACATTTGTAAAGCTGAAAAACATTCCCGAGAAGAATTTCAAGTTGTCAGTGTATGCTGTTGTCGATCAGTGAAACATCGTGTGGTACAGGTGGGTAAACCGGAACCATGCGTCTTTGTTATTGACAATATGCTTTTGGATATTGAGAAAAATGGCCGACTTCCGTAGCATTATGCTTTGATGATCGGAAGAGACCATCCAATCACAGCCCCCGAATTCCCCCACGTGTTCATCAGAATAGCTATATTATAAGGATTCTGTGGTTGAGTCATTGCATGCAAATTTAAAGGACCCTAAAAAGTTTTGGGAAACAGTCCGTACAGTGCGACCATCTCTTGGTGGACAATGCAACATATCGATGGAACAGTGGTATGGGCATTTTCGTGATGTTTTTGGTACCGTACCACCTGCTGAAACAAATACTCCAGGTAATGAAGGTGATCAAAGTTTTGAGGAAGGAGAGCTAAGAAATTGTGACTCTTTAAACCAATTGATCACACATGATGAGGTAATGCGTGCGGCCCGGGCGCTAACAAATGAAAAGGCAGCTGGCCCAGATGGGTTGATTAACGAGTTTTATAAGAATGGTATTGATATACTTTTGCCTTTTTGACCAAATTTTTTAATCATTTATTTGAGAACGGTTTGTTTCCCGATGAATGGTCACACTCACTTTTGCACCCATAAGAAAGGAGCAACATACTAGGCAACGAAGCCGCAGATGCTCTGGCAAAGGAGGGCACTACGAAGGACCAGAATGACAGATCAACCACCTTTAAAGAAGCCAAGACCATCATCAAGGCCAAGCAACACAAAAAGTGGTTGCAGCAGCACCCACACTACAACAAAAACAACGCCTTTCACCTGCTCACAAGGTCTGAGCAGGTCCTCATATTCAGGCTGCGGACAGGCCACAACCGAATGAACCACCACCTTTTCACCAAGTTCAGAATTGGCCAGTCAGACCAGTGCCCTTGTCAAACAGGCAGCATGACAACGGAACACCTGCTGCAGACTTGCCCACTACACGATGGCCTCATGAGCCAGATCTGGGCGGAGGCGACCACGGTGCAAGGGAAGCTCTATGGCAGTCTGGACGACCTACAGCGCACGGCAACATTTGCGCGGAGAACCGGCGTTTCCATCTGAGTGATCGACAAGAAGAAGATAAGAAAGGAGATATTGATTCACCGGATAATTATAGAGGTGTTTCGTTGTTGAATGTATGCAGCAAATTATATAGTTTTATTTTGAATAAACGTATTTCTGATTGGATAGAAGAGAACGAAGTTGTTGGGGAGGAGCAAGCTGGTTTTCGCCAAGATCACTCTACAGTAGATCACATATTTACACTGTTTGGAATTGTACAGAAACAGTTGTTCAGACATAGAAAACTGTATGCAGCCTTTATAGATTTTCGGAAAGCGTTTGACTCTGTTCACAGGGAGAAACTATGGAAAGTACTGGATCAGAATGGCATGTGTGGAAAGATTGTTTTAGCCCTTAAAAGTACAAGTATGTATACGACAGTGAAAACGTGTGTTCGAGCAGGAGGTGAACTTTCAGATGTATTCATGTTTCCAGTCGGCCTAAAACAGGGTGAAAACTGCTCACCGATTTTGTTCTCATTGTTTATTAACGAATTAACCAAAGACATTATGGCAAATGGAAGACACGGTATTCAATTGTCACCGGATTTAGTCGAATTATTGATTTTGTTGTTTGCGGATGATGTGGTTTTAATCTCTGATAGTGTCATCGGTTTGCAAAACCAGCTAAATGTTTTATTGACCACCTCAAAGAAGCTTGAGGTAGTTGTAAATATGGCTAAATCGAACATAGTTGTGTTTAGAAACGGTGGCCATCTGGCATTACGAGAAAAATGGTTCTTTGGTGATAGTGAAGTGAAAGTTGTAAACATGTATAAATATTTAGGAGTCTATTTGTCCACAAGAATCTCTTTTTCCCACACTCTAAACGACCTTGCTGATCGCGCGAGAAAGGGAGTATCAGCTATCCTCAAACTTCTTTGGAGTATTGGGGAATATTCTCCTGATACATTTTTTAAACTGTTTGACAGTCAACTACAACCGATCTTGACGTACGGTTCGGAGGTCTGGGGACTCTCTGCTGATCAACAAATTGTTGAAAGAGTACATTTGTCTGCCATTAAAAGGTTTGTCGGTGTCCATTCGAAGTCACCAAGGCATATAGTTTACGGTGAAACAGGACGTTATCCTCTGTTTGTGGTAACGCACATAAAGTGTATGAAGTTTTGGCTTCGATTAACTCGGATGGATGGCAACAGATACCCCAAGAAAGTGTATAATATGTTATTGTCTATACAAAGGCAAAATTACACGACATGGGCTTGTAACGTCCGTAATGTTTTGTACAAGTATGGATTTGGTGAAGTGTGGGAAGCACAAGGTGTTGGTGATATTTCCACGTTTGTAAGAGAATTTCGCCAAAGACTTGTCGATTGCTTTAGACAGGATTGGCATAGTTCCCTTGAATCACACGTGTTTTATAATGTGTATTCGTTATTTAAGCAGTCCTTGTGTATGAGTGATTATTTGTATCAGATAAGAA
>NC_090256.1:82491998-82496998 GCF_037325665.1 Littorina saxatilis | reverse complement strand
CAGCAAGACCGTATACTCGTAGCATCGTCAGTCCACCGCGCACGGCAAAGGCAGTGAAATTGACAAGAAGAGCGGGGTAGTACTTGCGCTGAGAAGGATAGCACGCTTTTCTGTACCTCTCTTCGGTTTAACTTTCTGAGCGTGTTTTTAATCCAAACATATCATATCTATATGTTTTTGGAATCAGGAACCGACAAGGAATAAGATGAAAGTGTTTTTAAATTGATTTCGACAATTTAATTTTGATAATAATTTTTTTTTATTTAATTTTCAGAGCTTGTTTTTAATCCAAATATAACATATTTATATGTTTTTGGAATCAGCAAATGATGGAGAATAAGATGAACGTAAATTTGAATCGTTTTATAAAAAAATTTTTTTTTTACAATTTTCAGATTTTTAATGACCAAAGTCATTAATTAATTTTTAAGCCACCAAGCTGAAATGCAATACCGAAGTCCGGGCTTCGTCGAAGATTACTTGACCAAAATTTCAACCAATTTGGTTAAAAAATGAGAGCGTGACAGTGCCGCCTCAACTTTCACGAAAAGCCGGATATGACGTCATCAAAGACATTTATCCAAAAAAAGAAAAAAACGTTCGGGGATATCAATCCCAGGAACTCTCATGTCAAATTTCATAAAGATCGGTCCAGTAGTTTGGTCTGAATCGCTCTACACACACGCACGCACACACACACATACACCACACCCTCGTCTCGATTCCCCCCTCTACGTTAAAACATTTAGTCAAAACTTGACTAAATGTAAAAACGCCTGTGCCAAATCAATGCAAAAACACGCAATTGCATTACAGTTGACCTCGCTCACTGTTAGTCGATACGGTTTGTGCTACATAGAAATAAAAGAGAAAGGGGTGTGTGTGTGTGTGTGTGTGTGTGTGTGTGTGTGTGTGTGTGTGTGTGTGTGTGTGTGTGTGTGTGTGTGTGTGTGTGTGTGTGTGTGTGTGTGTGTGGACATAGGAGGGGGAGAGGGTGGGAGAGAGACTGAGAGACAGAAGAAGACGAAAACGTCATGATGATGGGAGAGATAGAGGGAGTTGGAGAGGGTCTACTCTTTCATCAACCCTTTTCGCCCTCCTACGTTCATCACATACACAATCATTTCAAGGGATAATCAAGGCATTCAAAACGAACCTGCGCAAAATCAGTTTTTGTTTTGTTTTTTGTTAGCTTACATTAGGATTCAACTGTTTCCGAACCGAATCGACCCAAGTTAAAAAAAAAAAAAAAATAAAAAAAAAAAAGCCCCTTTAAATTAGTTTCGTTCAGCACAGGCGCAGGCATAGACCCCTGCTTTGTAACAACTTAATGTCGGATATGTCCGTCCGTCCGTCTGCCTTCTCTTGTCTATCTGTGTAATTGTAAGATTTTCTTGGCGTGTGGTTGGGGTGGGGGTGGGGGGGGGGGGGAGGCGGAAGGGGTTGGGAAGGTGAAAATAGAAATAAAAGGCTTACGGTTTAAAGCTTCTAACTTCTGGGTGACGTCTTATAACAGTTATTATCAACTATGGTATTACATAGAGAATACTACATGGCTTGCTGTGTCGTACCAGATTTACACGAGTTGTTTTGTTAAATATTGAACTGCGAGCGAAAGCGAGCTGTTCACTATTTGAAAAAGCAACGAGTGTAAATCTGGTACGACACAGCAAGTCATGTAGTACAGCCGCACTCGCCTAAACGAAACACGCTTAAGCAAAAAACTCGGATATCTTAAACAAAAACCAATTCCCCGCCAGACCCCCCTCTTTGTAAGAATATTTCTAATTCGGATAAGCCAAACTCTGTCCAAAAATAGCTAACTCAAACACGGACATCTCAAACGTGATTTTGACAGATAAGCCAAACTCTAAACACTGTCGGGGAGACTTTTTTTTAATTTTTTTTGCTTGAAAAACACGTCAGGAAGATAAACATATTTCGTCACGGCTATAATTATCCTACGGAAACGAACACGTCACCTGTTTTTGAGTATGCGGGGAAACTGATGACATGTAGAAGGAAGATATCTTTGTGAAGAGCAAATCTACCCGAGGAATGTATGTGCTCATTTTGAGCGAGTGGTGAAGATCAAACAACAATAAACATGCAGCGAAACAAAACATTTGCCTACAATCTATGTTTAAGGAGATTTGATCTTGATTTATGACCACTGAGACAAATAATTATTGTCTAATTTTGTTTCTTTTCTTTCTTTAATGGAGAGGGTTTCATTAAACATTACATTTATTATGATTTACTTAAAATCATTTTAACAAAAGCGTAGTTGCTTGTGGAATCTTTGGTTTTGTTTCTGAGATGTGTCACTGTTTTCACCATTTATTTTTACAGTTGGCTTTGAGGTATTAATAAAGCCCCACTTTAGAAAGAAAGCACTTGTAACTTGTCACTGTTTTGAACTGTTTTGATCTTATTCATTTAAACACACACACACACACACACACACTCACACACACACACACACACACACACACACACACACACACACACACACACACACACACCACGCACAGAGAGAGAGAGAGAGAGAGAGAGAGAGAAAAAGAGAGAGAGAGAGAGAGAGAGAGAGAGAGAGAGAGAGAGAGAGAGAGAGAGAGAGAGAGAGAGAGAGAGACATTCCAAGTGATTTCAGTTACAGCTTATCCTGAAAAAAACCTCGCTTAAGCCAAACTGCAGGGTAATTTCTCGGGAAAGGTTTGGCTTATCCGAACTCGGATATGCACAAACTCGGATAAGCGAAACGATTTTTCATTCCCCGGGCGATTTCGGCGCGTGTTTGACTGTATTCTGTTTATCCTACATACTGTACTCACGTGTATTATACTCAAAACGTCCCGCAGTCGAGGCGGCGAAATTGAAGACGCTTCTTTTGGAACCTCCATCTCTTCCAAAGCCTCGTGCAATCTCATACGTCAAAGCAAGGTCACTCTGGAAAGTATAGCGTGACGTGTTAGTTCTAAATATTCATCGAGGGGAATTAGCGAGCGCAATTTTTTTTCCCCGTAATGACGTTTGTCTCGGTGACTTTGACATCATAAGCAGTGGAAAAACAGGTCCCTGCCAGGCTTGCGTGACATGACCTCATTTACATGATATACACACGTGTGGTTTGAACGATATTGTTATCTAATGAGTGGTCTCTCTCACGTATGTAGGATAAATACGGTTTTGCTGCCATTAGCTTGCGCAGAAAGATATCTTTTCAACTGTGTAATCAGATGTGTCAGTGACTTTTATGATAATTGATAGTGTCGGTTGATTTGGCGATAACTGAAAGTCTCGGTTGATGTTGCGAATACTGATAGTCTCAGTTGTTGTGGCGATTCTTACTTAAGTCTCGGTTATTGTGCCGATCACTGATAGTCTCGGTTGTTGTGGCGATTCTTACTCAAGTCTCGGTTATTGTGCCGATCACTGATAGTCTCGGTTGTTGTGGCGATTCTTACTCAAGTCTCGGTTATTGTGTCGATTACTGATAGTCTCGGTTGTTTTGGCGATTCTTACTCAAGTCTTGGTACGTTATTGTGCCGATTACTCATAGTCTCGGTTGTTGTGGCGATTCTTACTCAAGTCTCGGTACGTTATTGTGCCGATTACTGATAGTCTCGGTTGTTGTGGCGATTCTTACTCAAGTCTCGGTACGTTATTGTGCCGATTACTGATAGTCTCGGTTGTTGTGGCGATTCTTACTCAAGTCTCGGTACGTTATTGTGCCGATTACTGATAGTCTCGGTTGTTGTGGCGATTCTTACTCAAGTCTCGGTACGTTATTGTGCCGATTACTGATAGTCTCGGTTGTTGTGGCGATTCTTACTCAAGTCTCGGTACGTTATTGTGCCGATTACTGATAGTCTCGGTAGTTGTGGCGATCACGTGACATATTACAGCCTAGCATCAGCTATCTGGAACAGTAACTGCGCAGTCATGCCATGTTTCGCTGTCATTAGTTGTCAAGGAAAAAAATCCAAGCTGCAAATTGATAATCACGGTGTGTCTGTGACTGCTAACTTGATATTATTGACACTCTCGGGTGTTGTGGCCATTATTGATAGTCTCGGTGGTGGTGGCGATCACGCTTTTACCGATGGTGCGTTTGACCAAGCCAAGCAACAACATGTGATTAACTATCAGATAAAAGCGAACTCTGTAAAGTTACAGCGTCCGTTGTTCGAGTCCGTTTTCACACAAGAAGTTTGATAATCGCCTTTTAAGAAAATCGAAATATCGATCAATCACGCGCATTCGTTGTTGACGCCATTTTAGCTCAATGGAAATGCTCTAATAAAAAGGCAACCGCTCAAAATCTCAGTTTGCTGTATCTATCTATTTATTTCCCCAAACATGTTGGTAAATGTTGTAAATGAAAGGCCAGTGCGCGTGTTTGTGTTTGTTGGGGGGGGGGGGGGGGGGCATGATGAACCGTGTTCAGGATACCAAACGTACATTGTTGCTTTGGGGAAGATGTCTATTTAACTTCTTTTGTCTGTGTGAGTGTGTGCGTGTGTGTGTGTGTGTGTGTGTGTGTTTGTGTTTGTGTGTGTGGGGGTGGGGGGGGGTAGATGTTTTGTTGTTGAGGGGTATCAGTTGTACTAGGAAACAAGTAACATTGTAACTTTCCGTCTAATATCTGGAGCCCAATCACACACACACACACACACACACAATCGCACACACACACACACACACACACACACACACACACACACACACACACCTTAACATCAAATTGTAATACTGATCATTACACACCATTATAAGCTCTAACTAATCCGTTCACAACTTCTGTATTGTGACAGCCCTTTATATAACTTGCCCAAGCAGGACTTGAAAACGCGACCAGCACACGCGTGTAATTTCAACCAACCCGTATTATGCGTGCCGCTTTTCAAGCCGGAACGTGAGCAAGCCGAGTTACTAGTTTGAAACTATAACCCTACTCACACATCAATATTATTCAGTCACGCTATTATCGATCGAAA
>NC_090256.1:82459498-82486998 GCF_037325665.1 Littorina saxatilis | reverse complement strand
AATACTGGAACAAGTTTTCACATTTTTGGGATCACAGAATCAAGATTAACACCTCAGATTTCGGATTCTGACGTTGTTATTCCAGGTTACAGTACGTTACGCAGAGACCCTCAGCAAAGTAGAGAAACTGGTATACTTTTGTACATAAGTGAATCAATTAGTTATACACGAATAATACACCTTGAGAACTTCGTGGAATCTGTGTGGATTGAAGTTAAGTTGAGAGGAGCACCTCCACTCCTCATAGGATTTTGTTATAGAAATCCCGCAGAGCGAGCAAACTGGTCAGATAACTTTACACAGATGTTAGATGCAGTTCTGCTCGAGTCAAAGGAAACAATTCTGTTGGGAGACTTTAATGTTGATTTGCTTAAACAAAACAAGCAGTGGGTTGATATGATTAACCTCTATAATCTTAAACAAATAGTCAACACTCCCACTAGAGTCACATCATCCAGCAGTACTCTGATAGATCATATCTATGTTACTGATCACCATAATATTGTCGAATGTTGTGTTCCAGCCAATGGTTGCAGCGATCATTTTCCTGTCTGTTTAACATGGTCAAGAAAGGGTGTCAAAATTCCTAAAGTTGGTCACAAGACAATAAAATACCGCTCTTTTTCTCAATTTAACGAAGACACCTTTCTACATGAACTTTGGAATTCCCCACTATCTGATACTTACAATTTTACGGATCCGGACGAAGCCCTAACACATTGGCTTAGTGCCTTCAATGACATATACGATAAACATGCTCCGTGGAGAATAAAGAGAGTTAGGCACATTGTAAAACCTAAATGGTTTGATAATGATTTACAACATGCCATTGACCATCGCGATTTTTTAAAGTCGGTTGGCAAGGAAGAGGAATACAGAGAACAGAGAAATAAGGTAAATTCACTTAAACGAACAAAAAAGATAAAATATTTTCGTGACCTAGCATCAAGTTCAAAGCAAAACTCAAAGAATATATGGAAGGCAATAAATGAACTTACGAATAAAAAGGCTGCCAGTCATCCGAGTTGTATCAAGGACATATCTCCCGATGCTTTAAACACACATTTTTCCAAAATTGCTGAAAATGTGATTAAAAATGACAAGTCCAAATTAAATGATTTGAAAGTTTTAGAAGAATTTTGCAAATCAAAACAAATTTCATGTCAAGCAAAAATTCCCCTTCTTACAGTACCTGAAGTTTTTCACGCACTTACACACCTCAAGCAAACAGGCACCCGGGGGCTCGATGGGCTTGATGGTAGGATTCTTAAATTGTCAGCCCCCGTAATTTCTGAAACACTTACCTACATTTACAATCTCTGTTTAGACAAAAAATATTTTCCAGTCGCCCTGAAACAGGCTAAAGTCATTCCTCTGTTTAAATCAGGTGACAAAAGAGACCCCTCAAATTATAGGCCAATTTCCATTTTGTCTGTGTTATCAAAACCACTGGAAAAGCATATCAACAAACACATCCTAACACATTTCAACCAAAACAACTTATTCCATCCTAAACAATCAGGATTTAGAGCTAAGCATTCCTGCCACACTGCCTTAATCTCTCTTGTTGATCAGTGGTTGGACAAAATAAACGATAATGAATTCTGTGGTGCCATTTTCGTAGACTTTGCAAAAGCCTTTGACGTAATTGATCACACATTATTGCTTAGAAAATTCGGTTTGTATGGCGTCGGATATGATACTATCAATCTTGTTAGTTCATTCCTCTCTGACAGACAACAGACAGTTCTTACAAACACTAGAGCATCGAGCATGCAAGCTGTAGATTACGGTGTACCACAAGGATCGGTATTAGGACCTCTGCTCTTCTCAATATATGTTAATGACCTCCCCCTTTATATTCAACATTTATGTGAACTTTTTGCAGATGATACCACAATTCACTCCAGTAACAAAAATTTAACTCGCTTATCAGAATCCCTCCAAGGAAGTCTAAACCAGCTGACAGAATGGACAGACCTAAATCACATGTCTCTTAACCCAAAGAAAACCAAATATATGATAATTACAACTAGACAAAAACGACAGAATTTTACCTCAACTGGTCCCGATTTAATGATTGACGGCAATATAGTGGAAAAAGTCGACCATCACAAAGTTCTAGGTGTCCACATCGATAACAACCTGTCTTGGTCAACTCACATTGAACAACTTAGTAAATTAGTGTCAAAGAAAGTGTACCTCTTATCTAGAATTAAACACTTCCTTAATTGTCAAACCAGGAAGTTATTTTTCACTGCTCATATTCAGTCTCTTATTGATTACGCATCCACTCTATGGGACTCTGCAAGTGATAATTCCCTAAAGCTACTCAGCAGATTACACAAAAGAGCGCTAAAAGTAGTATTACTCAAACAGACTACTCTCACCGACTCAGACTACATCAACATAGGGGTCCTACCTCTGAAGTCAAGAATGAATTACAACAAAGGAATAATGATGCATAAAATTATGACAGAAAATGCACCCGAAACCATTTGCTCAAAGTTCTCTTTGAAGAATTCGCACCACTTTATAAAACTAAACACTCCTCTTCCTAGGATAGACCTATTTAAATCAAGTCTTGTTTATTCAGGAAGCAGCCTCTGGAACGCTCTTCCGGACGCCCTGCGGCAATCCACCAACACAGATTCTTTTAGAACCAAATATTCTTTCCATTTAATGAACTCTATGAACAAATAAACTTGATTGGTATGTTTTCTTTGTATACAGTTGTTCATTATTGGAATTATGGTTTATTGTGACAAAATCACGAAGATTTGGCTCTGTAATACATTGTTTTGCTGAGCTAATGTATTGTTGGGTTACTTTCCGTTTATTTTCATTGCTTTACACCCAATTTTGAACACTACCTTATGATCTACAATGCTTCTACATAATGCGCTTCATGTACATAAACTTATATGTTCTACCATTAATGTTTTTATGTAACCTTTTTTTCCCTAGTCATAGTTATAGTAAAATAGTTTAGTCCCTCTTTAGGGCGAGGGCCAGATGCAAAAAAGCATATCTATGCTTATTCTTGTCACCCTCGAAAAATAAAGATTTGTCATTGTCATTGTCATTGTCATTGTCATTGTCTTCTCTCTCTCTCTCTCTCTCCCTCTCAGTCTCTCTCTCTCTCTCAATAGGTTTTGACTTCATTTCACATCTTTTTCTATCGTATTTTCTCAAACAATAATATTTTTGCTGAAACATTCATCAATAGCAGCTGCTGCAGACACACATACGATTTATTGGTTGTAAGTGTTAACTCTTCAAAAAAACAAGAGAAGTCCATTGTTTCAACAGACATCGCAAATGACGACACAAGGAACGTTTTGCGTTGCTTGTAAATGTTTTCTTCAAAGCCGCCCGTCACAGTTGACAGATAATGAGAAGGCTCGTTTCGACACAATTCAGGGCGGGCAATAGTTTGAACGCGTACACCGCATGTCGGCAGAGGGCGCTCGCGTTGTCCGTCTGCTTCGGAGTTATTTTTGGCGTCACTGTGTGTCTCGTGATCGGTTGTACAGCGCATTCCACCTTCAGCCAGACCACGAGAAGGATGAAACTGCTCTAAAGCACGAGGAACTTTCTACCTCATTTGAATATCCTGAACAGAAATCTTGTACCTTGAACAGTTATCAAAATTCTGTTTGAGTGAGTATCAGCCAATTGGATACCTACTGTGTTTTGTTGATGATTGTGTAGTGTTACGTCTTTCCATTGCGATTGTTCTGTCGGCAGTGATCAAAGGAAATGGCGGCAAAATATAGACCACATGCTTTTGTTTGTGTTTAGAGGATACCACGCTTCTTCCAAACAGGTTTTCGTCCAGTGGCCTTTTTCACGGTTGGATACCTTTGCAGAGGAGTATTGGTGTGTGTCAACTGCCGTCGGCAATTTCTTTTCCGTGATGATAAAGCGGAGATGTGATCATTACGATGTATTCAGTGGATGTATATTATTTCAGTGGATCTGTGGATATATATATAAGAGTATGTTGAAAAAAATATGCACTGTTCTCATTTCTGTCACATGCACGTGGCTGGGAGTGGGAAGCTTTCTCGTTGGTATTATGCCATATTATGATGCATGGGCTACATCCTGTTGGTTTGATTCTGGCACATGGAGTTCCGCACGTCGCCATGAAAATAAAATCATTGTTTAATGTGTTTATCTTTCATTGTTATGGCCCAACTTTCTTCTTTGTGTGAACCTCTTCGTCCTCCTTGTGTGCTATTCACGCCACCACCCCCTTCCACACACATGGCCCGTTCTCCCCTCCCCACCGACCCTGCCCGCTGTTTCGATTGCCACCTTCACCTTCCGCTGCGAGCTATAGCCTGTTTCAGAATGTGAGCGCTCTCCAGCCGCTCACAGCTTTTTCCTGTTGTGCAACTCTCGGCTTTGATGGATACTCTTTCATACAACGTTTTCTGTCAGACTAGGGCTGTACTTGTTTACGCCAAAACGGCCATTGCTCTGATTTTTGTGTGGGCTTTTTTTTATCGTTAGAAATTAAAGCCAAACGCTTGAGAGGCATTGCTGTTCGTTGCAAATGGCCTATGTTGTCGATTTTAGAAACGGACTATACTGAGGAAAATACCGTCCTTTGTATTTTCAATCCTTCATGCTTGCACCTGTTACATTGCTTTTGTACATTTTGTCTGTCGGTGAATATGCACTGCCTCCACGCTACTGCAGACTAATATCTACCAAGGTTTCTGGGAAAATGGCAGTGCAAATAGTGAATTTGCTTTGTGTGTGTGTGTGGATCTTAGCAGTAACTGAGTAAGGACAGGTCTGGTCATTCATTAGTGACAGTGAGGGAGTGAGAGTGTGACATAAGCAGAACGCACGTGAGAATAGAAACCCTTTCGTTCATCTTGATTTACAACATTGCTAAACTAGGGACAGTTAGAATTAGAAGGGAAAGGTGGGGAGTGGTTAGGTTTTCTCCAACCGAAGGTTGTTAGCAGTATATTTTTGGTTTTAGTTTTTCTGTGTGTCTGTTCTACTACTAACTTTTCAGTGTTACTGTTGAGTGACGATCGCTCTGATGGTAATTCTGTTTTTGAGGGGATGGTACATCCCTCAGGTTTGTCATCCTTTCAAAGTGATCTGATAATCTTCTTCTTCTGCGTTATACATTCGATCATGTGTGTCTTGTCAGCATTTGAGCATTGACTGGGGTGTTCTTTCGGGGTCTTTGACTGACAGTGAAATGTATGTCTTGTAGTTATGTGCTGAGAACAGTGCTGTGCATATGTTTGACCAAGATGTGTGGAACACTTTTTCACTGGAAAATTTTGTCATGTAAAGATTTTTCCAGTTTACATGCGAGCTACTCTCCCTTGCTTGTGTCTTTTCCCCCAGATATAAGGTCTCAAATTACTGGTTATGCTGGTAGGGTAAGAATTGTGCATTGAGTATTCTGAGGTCTGCAGTGACACTGAGAGATGGATTGTTATTTAGACACCCTTCCATTCCATTCCCACTGTGAATTGTGCTTCAAGCATTTGTTTTCAAATCGGATTGCAGTAAATTTGGGAAAATAATCATGTGTCAGAGATCTCCATGTGCTGTCTTCCTCTTTGTGTTTTTTTTTCTTCTTCTCTTTCAACTCCACAGCAAGCACGCCTGCCTTTTCTTACAGTTACATCATGAATTCTAGCAACAAAGAGCTGAGATGCTTCGATACTTCCTCGAGTACAGTTTATTTAAAACTAAGACTACAACATCTGGTGACATTTTTTTAAATTAAATCATAAGTACTAGATGCGGTTGCGTCAAATATCTTTCAAGGACATGATAAATGATGGTAGACAGCTTGTAGAAGGAATTATGTGGGTTGCATCAGCAAACATGCTTTTTGACCAGGACAGTAACAAATTTTAATTAAAATCTCGAAAACACATAGACTTTAGTGTCTTTTCTGTTTAAAAGCAGTGCATAATGTTTAAACAGCTAAAACCTGACTATGGAAAGCACTTCTTGTACAGTTATAGTTATACGCAACAGATTTATTTTATTTTTAGATAAACGTTTACCAACATGAGTGTTCTAGTGTAAACACATAACAGGCGTATGTATGTAAATATTATTGACCTTTTATCCCTGGGAACTTTGTTAGCAAATGGCTCATTGATCGAGTTAGGAATAAACTTTGTTCATGTGTACATGTATCAAGGACGTTAGGAATATATGTGGTGTTAAAGAGATTTGTTTCTCATTCTAATGTCCAACTCAAAGGTGAGCGTATTTTGTGGGGCAGGGGAGGCGGTTGTATGACTTTGGTCACAAAAATTGCATAGAGAGAGCTTTGCAAGACATTATATAATTATAATCACTAGGATGTTTTGCTAACTAATCAAATGGGGTTAAAAGTTAAAAACACACAAACAAGGATGCTTAGTTCATGGATGTTTAATTATGTCATATTGAGACAAAGACTTACTGGACCTAGTGGTCTCTGAGGTGAGGTTTGGTCACATCTAGGTGAAGCTAAGTAGATGTACTGACAGCATGACTGTTAGTTTCAGACCATACCACAAAATGTTGTATCCTGAGCCATGAAATGGATCCAAACTGTAGGAATAAAAAGCTGCATCTCGTTGACTCATGTCCCATTAGGTCAGGCTGGTGGTGTCCTAACCCAGAAGGTAAAGTGTCCTAACCCAGAAGGTAAACAGCCCAAGGCAGTTTAGGGGTGATGACCCCAATGTCAGTAGTGAGCGGCTGACTGATTCTGGATCTGGATCTTTTAGGTTGCAGGAACCACTGTTGATTGACAGTGGCAGTGTGATGGATGAGAGCCCGTCTTTCCTTGCAGTTTTTCTTGACTCGAACGGCAGCTTTGACTCATGTGTCTGATTAAAGAATTCAGTCATATATATATTGGAGGAACTGTGTCCCATCTCAAACTCACACTGTGATAGATTTCAGTCTCACAGTTTTCGTATTAATCGTATTTTTTAAAAAAAATTTTATGTTTAGTTCAGGTGCGAATCAATTGGTATATATCATTCTCTGTACTTCCTTCCTTCTCTCACTGTGTACTGTCCCCCCCTTTCCGTTCTGTTCTTCCCCCAGGCCTCTCCCTCCACTTTAATCCCCTATGTGTAGATGTTTGAACTTTTATTGTACTATCAGTGTATGTCTGCTCAGTTTCTCTCTCTCCACGGGTTCTCCTTTCCATCACTGTAATTTATCACTCTCCCTGTGGCCTTTGTTATTATTGAGAGTGTAGACAACAGTGTTTATGTAGTTGTTTTAAAGGTCCTTGTGAGGAATATTTATAGGCTAATCCTGTTCGTATGGATTAAAGCCAGGCTCTCCCTGGTGCTTATTCTGAGTCATTTGGGTATACATGTACTGTAGCTTCTATCTATATTATATGGTCATGGCTCAGAAAAGGTGTCGAATTTGTGGGACACTTGAGTCACAAATACAAACTCTTGGATTACTTTCCATTTTGGGGTCCAGCAAAACTGTTTATGTGTTTAGTTGTGTCTGGGCAGTAACAATGTATTTTCATCAATTACTGCGGAATGAATTGCATTTTAAATTTTAACTGGAGTGTGTTACATAACACCGTGTCACACATTGTTTTCTAATATACAATTAACAGTAAACCTATTACACAATAAAAGTTAACTGCATTATTTAGTATCTACCTTGATCTTCATTTGTGAAAAAAAAGGCATTCCCCGACAGCAATAATCTGCATATCTAGGTACCCTAGGAATGTGTGTGTGTTACATGAACACCAATAAACAAAACAACGATCAAACAAGTACTCAAAGAACTGAAAAGATTACTGTTTCAGCAGTCAATCTATTCTTGGTTCCACACACTTCATACGGACAGTCTGCAAAAAAAATCAAATCAGAACAAGATGTCAAAATGTATTCAAACAAAAATCAACTTTCTGTGTCTCACAACACAGACATTCAAAACTGCGAAATTCCTATTTATTTTACACACAAAACCTTAGAAATACATGTAATGGGAAGAGAAACAAGTACATAATAGTAAAGAGTTGAAATGCAGCAATGATACCGGACCAGTTATTCCCATTATCAGTTATCTGTCAAGTCATTCCTAAAAGTTTCCAATGAGTGTGTTACATTTCACCAAAAAAATCAAACTTTAGGACACTGTCAAGATATTCACATGAAAAATGCATGCAAAAGAATGAAAAATGAAAGAGCAAAACCATAACAACCTAACAATGATGTCTTATGACTTCTACCATGCTCCAATTCACAATACAGAGAAGATTTTCTCACTTTTGACACTGAGTGTGTTACATTTCACCAAAAAAGTCTTACTTCACATTATTTTGTAAGGTATAAAGCATATATCCATCCACTTGGTAATGAAAACAATACACTGTACAAAAAAACTTGATAAACCCAACAAAAAATCTTCAGGTTGAAGGCGGATTTTGAAGTTATCAAGAAAAATACTGTTTATTCGCCAATGAGTGTGTTACAAAACACTGTCATAACATGAACAAAACGTTGTTCATATTCAGTGCATTCAGTTAATTGTGAAATTAATTGTAAGAATGACACCATGGTTGCTACACAACTATTGAAACTATTGTTAACACATTCCGACAGCAATAATCTGCATATCTAGGTACCCTAGGAAAGTGTGTGTGTTACATAAACACCAATAAACAAAACAACGATCAAACAAGTACTCAAAGAACTGAAAAGATTACTGTTTCAGCAGTCAATCTATTCTTAGTTCCACACACTTCATACGGACAGTCTGCAAAAAAAATCAAATCAGAACAAGATGTCAAAATGTATTCAAACAAAAATCAACTTTCTGTGTCTCACAACACAGACATTCAAAACTGCGAAATTCCTATTTATTTTACACACAAAACCTTAGAAATACATGTAATGGGAAGAGAAACAAGTACATAATAGTAAAGAGTTGAAATGCAGCAATGATACCGGACCCGTTATTCCCATTATCAGTTATCTGTCAAGTCATTCCTAAAAGTTTCCAATGAGTGTGTTACATTTCACCAAAAAAATCAAACTTTAGGACACTGTCAAGATATTCACATGAAAAATGCATGCAAAAGAATGAAAAATGAAAGAGCAAAACCATAACAACCTATCAATGATGTCTTATGACTTCTATCATGCTCCAATTCACAATATAGAGAAGATTTTCTCATTTTTAACACTGAGTGTGTTACATTTCACCAAAAAAGTCTTACTTCACATTATTTTTTAAGGTATAAAGCATATATCCATCCACTTGGTAATGAAAACAATACACTGTACAAAAAAACTTGATAAACCCAACAAAAAAATCTTAGGTTGAAGGCGGATTTTGAAGTTATCAAGAAAAATGTTGTTTATTCGCCAATGAGTGTGTTACAAAACACTGTCATAACATGAACAAAACGTTGTTCCTATTCAGTGCATTCAGTTAATTGTGAAATTAATTGTAAGAATGACAGTCCATGGTTGCTACACAACTATTGAAACTATTGTTGACACATTCTCCGACAGCAATAATCTGCATATATCTAGGTACCCTAGGAAAGTGTGTGTGTTACATGAACACCAATAAACAAAACAACGATCAAACAAGTTCTCAAAGAACTGAAAAGATTACTGTTTCAGCAGTCAATCTATTCTTAGTTCCACACACTTCATACGGACAGTCTGCAAAAAAAAAAATCAAATCAGAACAAGATAACTACAGGTACAAACTATTGGAGTGTGTTACCTCTCACGATGTGCGAGTGGTGTGAGTAACACACTCAACACTGTTCCTAAAAAAAACAACCTCTAATTCAAAACAATAAACGCAGACATCATTTTCTGTTTACTTGATTCATTCCTTACTTTGTTCCAGCAAGATTTAAATAATTTTCAAGATAACTGTACAAACTATTGGAGTGTGTTACCTCTCACGATGTGCGAGTGGTGTGAGTAACACACTCAACACTGTTCCTAAAAAAAGAAAACTCTAATTCAAAACAATAAACACAGACATCATTTTCTGTTTACTTGATTCATTCCTTACTTTGTTCCGGCAAGATTTAAATAATTTTCAAGATAACTGTACAAACTATTGGAGTGTGTTACCTCTCACGATGTGCGAGTGGTGTGAGTAACACACTCAACACTGTTCCTAAAACAAAACCTCTAATTCAAAACAATAAACACAGACATCATTTTCTGTTTACTTGATTCATTCCTTACTTTGTTCCAGCAAGATTTAAATAATTTTCAAGATAACTGTACAAACTATTGGAGTGTGTTACCTCTCACGATGTGCGAGTGGTGTGAGTAACACACTCAACACTGTTCCTAAAAAAAACCCTCTAATTCAAAACAATAAACGCAGACATAATTTTCTGTTTACTTGATTCATTCCTTACTTTGTTCCAGCAAGATTTAAATAATTTTCAAGATAACTGTACAAACTATTGGAGTGTGTTACCTCTCACGATGTGCGAGTGGTGTGACTGTGAGTAACACACACAACGTAAAAAACCATATATTTCTTTTTCCTGTCATTTATTTCATTAAAATGGCATGAAAACAAAGCACAAGGTGAACTGTATGGAAAGACTGTAGAAAAGGCCAGAAAAAACACATGCAATGACATGAAAGCTGAATAACTTGGGAAATTGGTTGAATTGTCTCAAACAGATGTCTTTAAAAATCAAAATAAAGAAAAATCTTTGTCCTAAAAAATGCAAATTTTATCAAAACAAATCACAATAACACTTCTAACTTTCAGATGAAAAAAAAAGGAAGTAAGTTGTTATTTAGTGAAAATAACAGTGTTTCAAACTGCAAGTGAGTGTGTTACAGACAACGGAAAACCAGTGGTTCTTGCCTTGGCCGTTATCGTCCATGTCCTCCATGCCACACTGAGTTCTCAGTTCGAGACAGTGAATGCAACTTTGTGGCAGACGATAGAACAGTTGTTTCCACCGTTGGAAGTCAGGAACATGTCGATAAATAACTTTGATTTACGTTGTTACTTTTTGCGGTAACACGATAGTACACAACAACGAACTTAAGACTTATTTTCATTGCTTTGTCTTCTGTGTTTGTGCATAATTTTTGAGTCACTTGAGAAAAAGTGACTATGTAATCGGTCAGTGTTAGTCTGTCCGTCCGGCCGGCCGTCCGGCCGGCCGTCCGTAGACACCACCTTAACGTTGGACTTTTCTCGGAAACTATCAAAGCGATCGGGCTCATATTTTGTTTAGTCGTGACCTCCAATGACCTCTACACTTTAACGATGGTTTCGTTGACCTTTGACCTTTTTCAAGGTCACAGGTCAGCGTCAAAGGAAAAATTAGACATTTTATATCTTTGACAAAGTTCATCGGATGTGATTGAAACTTTGTAGGATTATTCTTTACATCAAAGTATTTACATCTGTAGCCTTTTACGAACGTTATCAGAAAAACAAGGGAGATAACTAGCCTTTTCTGTTCGGCAACACACAACTTAACGTTGGGCTTTTCTCGGAAACTATAAAAGTGACCGGGCTCAAATTTTATGTGAACGTGACTCATTGTGTTGTGAATAGCAATTTCTTCCTGTCCATCTGATGCCTCATATAATATTCAGAACTGCGAAAGTGACTCGATCGAGCGTTTGCTCTTCTTGTTTTTTTTTGGTAGTAGATTGTTCTTTCTTGTCCAAGTTTATCGCTTAGTTCAACGTCTGTCATCATTATCAAAAGCGCGGCAAAAGCCAAAACTGCCTACGTGACTCCTAACACGAAAAGTAACACACTCACCGTTGGATCTAAACTTGATCTCAGCCGACTGTTGGGGTGAGGTACTGGTTATCGTGCAGTATGTAAACAATAACTAACACCTTCTCTTTCCATCTTCATCAAGTTCTTATCCAAGCAGTGTGTGTAGGACGCGCAAATACGACGTTTCGACACCAAGTAAAAAAAGTGTCCCAACTTCCGGCCCGAAAATCGACGTAAATTCACTCTACTATTGCGCCTTGCTCGAAAACAAAGTCACCAAACCTTTCGGTTTCTACCAGAATAGTAACTTTATTCATATCTGCACCCCGTGCCAGTACTTTCAAAGGTAGAATAAACCACAACTGAGCGTGTGGGGCGTTTGAATGGGGTAAGGGTGGAGTTCGACGCCATTTCTGAGCCGTGACCATATATATATATATATATACGACTTGTGTCTGTGTGTGTGTGTGTGTCCGCGATGCACGGCCAAATTTCTCGATGGATCTCTTTCAAATTTGGTGGCCATATTCAGGTACACCCCGGACACAACCTGGTCGATGAGATATTTCAACACGTGCTCTCAGCGCGCAGCGCTGAACAGATTTTGGTTTTTCTCTGGATCCATTCCCAGTAACTCTTCCTTATCTTCTCCAGTGTTTTCAGCGTTTATCTCCCTTCCTTCGTGTGGCGTCAATCCATATTCCCGTTACTACGTTACTATTTTTAGAATGTCACTGCACTGTCCAGAACGCTTTCCTTGCACCCGTAAGTTGTCCTTACTGTAAAAGTGAAAAGGTCGAATCAATTTTTAGCCACGCGAAAAATACACTGTCATCTATCTCTATATATTTTATAGATATATACATACGGCTTCTCTGTGTGTGTGTGTGTGTGGGCAACACCTGTGGATTGTAGAGTTCTGTTTGTGATGTGGTCCTGCGGCTTTGGTGTGTCTGTATGTTCAGGCCTTCCTTTGACAAGCCATAACAGTTATTCTCAATCCCGTTTGAGTGGACTTCGCCTTCAAAGGTGATTGTGGTGTTTCGGCACTCGGTTACATTTGGCGTTGTCGACAGCGATGGGACTCGACATGAAATGTTCAGGCCACTGAATCATTTTCGTGCTGTTCCCTCCCAGGTGGAATGACCTAAGCTTGGCGGGTCCATGGTTCGGAACTTTGGGGACAAAGTTCATTCAAAGGGGGTCGAGTGTGACAGGGAGACTACCGTCGCCCTTCACAGCAGACTCTGCAGAGTTGTTCGCCTTAGAAGTTGTGGGTTTCCTTGCATGTACCCGTAAGTTGTCCTCACTGTAAAAGTGCAAAGGTCGAATCTATTTATCGAAAAATCCAAAGTCATAGATCTATCTCTATATATTTATATATATATAGATAGCTATATACGGCTTCTGTGTGTGTGTGTGTGTGGAGGCAACACCTGTGGATTGTAGAGTTCTGTTTGTGATGGGGTCTGGCGGCTTTTGTCTGTCTGTATGTTCTGGCATTTGAGAAGCCATAACAGATAATATAGGGCTTAGAAATAAGCTCTAAAATTCTCCATCCCGTTTGAGAGGACTTCGCCTTCAAAGGTGATTGTGGTGAACCGCCACGCTGTCTGTCTCGCGATTCACCCCGGGTATTCCTCTAGTCATGTATGTATACAGGGAAAGCCAGGGTGAGGGTTGTTCAGTTGGCTGTTATTTAACTCATGATTGGGAAATAAGCTATCTAAAATGTGTTCATTTTTAGATACTGAAACAGTGAAAGGTTCTTTCCACATAAGCCTGATAAGTAGGGTGCACTGTGCTAAGTTGCCATAGCCTTTGAGAGGATTTTGTCCTCTGAAGGAGCAGTGGTGTCAAAAAATGTAACTTGTAAGCACATGATGCATGTATAGATCTACAGCATGGGTTCCTTCAATTTCAAGAGTTTATTTGTTTTGCTGTCCTCAGCAAAAGCCTGTATCAGTGAATGCTGACGTTTCTTGTCAAATTCTGAAGACTTCCCCCCGCGGGTTAGGGGGAAGAATTTACCCGATGCTCCCCAGTATGTCATAAGAGGCGACTAACGGATTCTGTTTCTCCTTTTACCCTTTTTAAGTGTTTCTTGTATAGAATATAGTCAATGTTTGTAAAGATTTTAGTCAAGCAGTATGTAAGAAATGTTAAGTCCTTTGTACTGGAAACTTGCATTCTCCCAGTAAGGTAATATATTGTACTACGTTGCAAGCCCCTGGAGCAAATTTTTTATTAGTGCTTTTGTGAACAAGAAACAATTGACAAGTGACTCTATGATCTATCCTCTTTCCCCGTTGCGTGGTTGAAAACGACGTTAAACACCAATTAAAGAAAGAATTCTGAAGACTGCAATGGCTGCTTTACTCAGTTACGTGCAATCAGGTATTTATCTTTGGATGGAACTGCTTTTTGGCTTTTTGACCTTGGTTGTTCTCGAGGTGGACATTTTGTCTGGTCATGCAGTTAGGGAGGGGGGTGCTTCTAGACACCCACCCTGCTTACATGCGTTTTGTACTTTCCACTATTCCTTACTTGAATTTTAGTTGAGGTGGTCTTATTCTTCCGTTCCTGCTAACAGTAACATACACAGTGAAACGGTCACACATTGAGTTGAAGTTGAAACACTCTTTCCTATTTTGAAAACGTGTTCATGTGTCTGTCTGTCAAGTGTCATGTCAAAATTAAATAGATCTCCGAAAAGTTGGTCACAGATTTATCATTTACAGAAAGCAGTTAAGATTAAGTGCCTTCTCTCTGTAAGGCAAGAAAAAAAGGTTTGTTTCTGGTGGCAAGCCAATAATTGAATAAATGGTATGGGTCACCAGTGGGTCCATATTTTTCTTTTTGGGGGGGATTTATTGATTGAAGGTGGTTTTTGTTCGCAAGCAAATGCGCTTACATGTTGCTTTTTATTAGCCAGAAATTGTGGGAGCTGTCCCGTGGATGTCAAACAAGAGTAACCTTCCTTGTAAAGTCTGCAGATTTGAGTTTTGTCTGATTGTTTGGCATTTTGTCAAGTTTTGACTAAATGTTTTAACGTTGACTGGGAATCGAGGCGAAGGTGGTGGTGTATGTATCATTGTATGTGTGTGTGCGGAGCGATTCCAAGAAAGCTACTGGACTGATCTTCATGAGACGGTTTTTTTCTAATAAATATCTTTGGTGATGTCATATCCGGCTTTTAGTGAAAGTTGAGGCCGCACTGTCACATCCTCATGTTATGATCAAATTGATTGAAATTTTGGGCAAGCAATCGTCGACGAAGCCTGGACTATGGGGTTGCATTAAAGCGTGGAAGCTTCATAATTAATAACTGAGTTGGTCATTAATTTAAAAATCTCAAAATGTTCATTAAAACTAAACAATTTATCCATCGAACCAAAAATGTTTTAATATTTATTCTTTATTAATCAATCAATCAATATGCGGCTTATATCGCGCGTATTCCGTGGGTACAGTTCTAAGCGCAGGGATTTATTTTTTATTTTTATTTTTATGCAATTTATATCGCGCACATATTCAACTTCAAGGCGCAGGGATTTATTTATGCCGTGTGAGATGGAATTTTTTTACACAATTTACATCACGCATTCACATCGGCCAGCAGATCGCAGCCATTTCGGCACATATCCTACTTTTCACGGCCTATTACATGTATTCCAAGTCACACGGGTATTTTGGTGGACATTTTTATCTACGCCTATACAATTTTGCCAGGAAAGACCCTTTTGTCAATCGTGGGATCTTTAACGTGCACACCCCAATGTAGTGTACACGAAGGGACCTCGGTTTTTCGTCTCATCCGAAAGACTAGCACTTGAACCCACCACCTAGGTTAGGAAAGGGGAGAGAAAATTGCTAACGCCCTGACCCAGGGTCGAACTCGCTTCCGAGCGCAAGTGCGTTACCGCTCGGCCACCCAGTCCTCAGGCCAAAAAAAAAAAAAATAGGTGTGGTTAAGGTAACATTGCCCAAAAAAATAGGGTAGGAAGGTAGGCAATCACTTTTTTTTTTTAAACTTTTTTTTTCTATTATAGCAGAGCAACCAAGCGTGTAGTACTCGCAACCGAAGAAGATGCCGCCATTTTTGTCATGGCAAGCGTCTGTTGGGCCTTTTTAGTAGAAGGAGTTATTTCCCTTGCATCGTCTGTCGTCTGCATGGCGACCTCGAGAGCTTTCGCCTTCATTGCGTTTTCTGCACTCAGTTTCTTGTTTTCATTTTTTTTTTTTTTTTTTTACAAATGTAATAAAAAGTTTTTGGGTCGGCCCCTAAAAATAGGGTAGGTCGGGTTTCCGTAACCACACCTTTTTTATTTTTAGGCCAAATTCCAAAAACGTAGATATGTAATGTTTGGATTAAATTTTAAATTTAAATACAAGCTCAGAAAGTTAAAAAGAATAGAGAAAAGCCCGCTTCTCTACAAAGCGCTGTACGCTACTGTGCTATACCCGCTTGTCACTTCAAGTGCAGGGATGTCGTTAGGCATCGGACATAGACCGATTAAGAGGATCAAATGTCCGATTCACATAGCCGCAAGGGTTAGATGTCCTATCGTTTTCAACTGAGCGCTGGCATTGTCCGATAATAACTCAGTTCCTTCGGACAGCGCGATATACGATAGTGTTCCTTTCAAGATACACATTTTGAAAAAGCGACCGAGCACTCTCACGTACAGGTGCACTGAAGTTATGCAGTGCGGATATTGCGTTTGGGTGACACCCGTCTGCATCACATTAAAGTTAGGAATATGGGAGACAACTCCAACTGACTAAGTCTTGCGTCTGCTTTTGCTTTCAGTTTGATACGTTTTGACGAAGTGCACTTTTGTTTGTTTGTTTGCTTAACGCCCAGCCGACCACGAAGGGCCATATCAGGGCGGTGCTGCTTTGACATATAACGTACGAAGCGCACTGAGTTATGCCACCGAAAAGTAAAAATAAAGCCTGCCAAAGTTCAACAAAAGCTGAACACGTTTGGCTATTCAACGGCATCCTGTGCTACATTAGGGTTAAAAACAGTGTGGAACACGGCGAGCGTCATTCTTGAAAATGAAAAAATTCTGACGTCCTATTAAAATTTCTGAAAGCGGTCAAATGTCCTATTGATGCTGAAGAGCTAGGGCATTTGTCCTATAGGTATGAATTTGTAGCAACATCCTGCAAGTGAATGCTGGCTGCTACGTTTTGCAGAAGAATGTCTGCACTTTCAGTCTAGGACACAGCTTATCTTCTTTTTTCGTGAAATGCATTGCGTTCAGTATTATTCTGTGAGTTTTACAGATTGACTAAGTGTCTTGATTTTGCTTAATGCGACTTATGAAGACAAAAAAAATTCAAGGGTCTGGACATTAGGGAATCAGAAACTTTTTTTGTTTCTTGTGCTAAAACTAAAAGTTATTCAAATCAAATGATCTATGCTGCACTCTTTTCTAAAATTTCCTTCTCTGTTTCAGTTTGCCTTTTGATGAACGGACACTGGCCTGCAGCAGACTCCTAATGTGTACCTTGGCAGGCCTGCTGGGCGGCGATGGATTTCTCCTCTCTGGACCTGCTGGCCTCTACCGCTCTACGCGACAATAATCCGTCACAGCCAGACACCAGTGCGGCCACGCCCTCGCATCTTCAACTCAATCACGACGATAACGTCGACAGTGATGAGGATGATGACGACGAGCCAGATGGGGAAAAGGATGTTGTGTCTTCTGCTGACTCTGCGGCAGTAGTTCTAAACGAGAGCTGCAACGGAATGGGTTCTGTGAAAATCGGCAAAACCAAAAAGGGCACCGGCAACACAAACAAGCCTGTGCTGAAGTCCATCTTTGTGAAGGATGGAAAGTGTGTGTCCAAGAAGGTCTCAAACGGCAACCCGGAAGGGTCGGCACACTCTGTCGTTCTAACAGAGGCAGTGAGGACGAAAGAGGAGTTGGAATTGTGTTGCAATAACAACTCTGTCCCAGACACGTTCCAGCCTACCTCCTCAACAGAGGACACAATGCCAGTGCTGCAGGCTGGAGCCCACCTCTGCAATGGGGGTCATGGCACTGAGTTCAAAAGCACAGCCAACAGTGTCACAGTGGACAGTGATTTTACAAATAGTGCAGCGCATGATGGAGACACAGCACAAGAGAACGTTTGCGGTGATTCCAGACTGAGAGAAGCTGGGTGTGATTCTGAGATAAGTAGTGTTAAAGACATGTCATCAGACAACGCAGTGGTTGAAAGTCCACCTGATGGCATTGTTCAAAAACATGGAGACAACGGGTTACCAGAGTCAAAAGTGGCAACAAACCCATGTGTCTCTGAAGTTTCAGCAGCAGCATGTGATTCTCAGATAGCAGAGGATGCATGTAGCTCGGTTGTCCCAACAGACGATTGTGACTCAAATGTTCCCCAAGACACAAACACTTGTGACTCACAGTCTTCTACGCTGGTTAGCACTGTGGAGCAACCGATTTGTGACAGACCGCTGCACCCCTCATCTACATCTGCAGAACAGTCACTGGAGGCAGAACAGTCAGGGCAAGTGATCAGTCATGACAGTGAGGGAGAGCAACCAGTGCTTTCTTGCTTGTCTTCTGTTGACAGGGAAGTGGCGGAGTTACACGCTTCTTCTGATCCTTCATCGACTGACACAACATTACCCATCTCTCCATCAACAGACGCATTGACTCTTGATGAGGGAGGGGTGGTGACTGACTCCTCATCCACACTCAGAGAGACTGTAGCAGCAGAGACTAATGGATGTGATAACTGTGATGAAAACCGTGCTGTTCAGGCCGTCCCCCTCCGCCCTCTCCTCCCTTCTTCATCCTCTCTGCTTTCTCCATCTTCTTCTTCTCTATCCCATCCTTCCTCTTTGACTACAGCTGCTGGCAGGGAGAAAGATCCCTCCAGAGACAATTTGGACCAATATTTTGGCAGCTCAGGGAACAATGATATCGACACATCCACAAGTAGTTTACACGCCATGTTGTCTCCACCTCGCCCTCCTCAAACGCCTGAAGCAGACGCCTCAGATACTGTGTTTATGGACCATTGCTACTTCAGCAGTTCCGACAAACTGGCCCTAGGACAGAGTGCTGAAAATACCGACGACAGTGGTGATGCGTTTGAGTCAGCAGATGAAAACGTTTCCGCAGATGACATTGAGCGACGACCGCGCAGCTTGTCTGTTGACAGTGAGTACCTGCAGTATGGAGTACCTCCTGCAACCAATCAGACTGACAAAACATCGCTGCTGTCACCAACTTTGTCTGTGGACTCCATCTCTAATGATTCCTCCATGTCGGAACACTCGAGCGCAGCAGGGGGACATTTTTATTCCATCTTGACAGGGGGTCAGGCTGCGGCCAGAACTGCCCCTCAGCAAAAGCTGGCAACAGCAGAGGGCATGGACAGTTACGCCTTGAGCACAGAGAGCAGTCGCCTGACAGCCAGCATGCTGGACAGTACAGCAGGGGTGCCAAAGTGTGGCAAGTTTCGCATTGGAACTTTTGGCTCCTTCAGCAATTCCCACTTGGATCTAGAAGGTGACGGGAAGAAGCTAAAGATTGGAATACCAACAGCAGAAGCTTTGATGAAGTCATCCGATTCTTCACCGGCGTTAGTGTCTCCTGGATCCCCATTCCCGCTGCTGCAGTCCCCGGGAATGGAGTGGGATCGTTCAGACGCTGGTTCAGAGGCGCCAGATGACCTGGACTCTTCTACCACTGAAGACAAATTTCTCAGCAGCAGCCATGATTCCGAGACTTTCGTTTCCACATCAAGCCAGGTGTGGAATCATCCCGTTTTCCATGATCATGATTACTTTTGCAAGGAGGTGTCAGAGAAACTGGGCAAGCCCATCGCTCCTGTCAAAGGTGGTAAACGAAGGAACGCGAGGAAGAAAGACAGGTTTGACATTGAGGATGAGAAGAGGGGCAAGTACCTGAAAATGGAGTTGTTGAAGCAGGACAATCGATTCAATCTGGCTGGAGGTGGTGGCGGTAACGGGGTTGCACGATCGCTTGCAAGTAAGTCTCTCCTTGCTGAGTCGCTCACCTCCAAACCCAACCCAGTGGGTAGACCCAGGAAGCGACTGGAGAAGCAGGTGGAAGAGTACGATTCAGAGACTGGCACCAAGATGAAAATCACAGGGAAGTACCAGGACCAGTATGTGTACTACTACAGCAAGACATCACGAAACCGCCGTCGAAAGCCAGATGAGAAGATGTCCCATGGAGATAGGATCATTCTGCCTCCTTCCAAACCCGGTGACATTGTGGTACCTCACTTGACAGATGCTGACTGTGAGGCCATCAAAAGAGGCGGCAGAGGTGCGTTAAAGGGGGGAGGGGGTTCTTTCAACGGCCCAAACCTTGGCGGCGCCTGTCTCAGCGACAACGGCGACATCATGGACAGCAGCATTGTCAACACAATTTTGAGCATGGAGAGCGACAACCTGGCCACTTCGTCCATCGGGTCGCCCGAAGGAGAAGGAGATTTGGGGGGCATCGAGGACAACCTGACCACAGAACAGGTGGACTTGCTGCTGGACTGTCTGAGGGATGTGGAGGTGGCCACCACTAGCCAGGCTCTGGACAGCATTCTGACTAGCGCTGAGTCTATGCCCATGGTGCCCCCCTACCTGGACAGCCTGGCGGGCACCACAGTGGAGGAAGATTTCCTAGTACCAGGATTATCTCTGTCTACCGCCTCCTCCCTCCCCACTGTATCAGGGGCTGTTGACGCACCGATAAAAAGTGAACCGGGTGTAACTGAACAGTCCTCAAATCCCTTCATCAAACAGGAGGTGATTGGAGCTCCCTTCATCAAACAGGAGGTAAATGGGAGCAGCATGAAGCCCATCGTCAGCAGCAGCCTGTCTGGTATTCCATCCAGCTGCCCTTCAGTGGAAAAGAACCTGGAGTTTTTGAAGAACCCCGACATCAAGCCAGAGTTCTACTCTGTCCCTGTGTCTGTACCGTCTACTGTAGCTAGCACCAACTTTAGCTTGGTAACGCAGAGCGCTCCGTTGTCATCAGAAGCAGAAACGCCGTGGATCGTTACCGTGACACTGTACTGGAACGACATCCCAGCAATCATCATCAACAACTCGCCCTATGTGCGTCTGGTGGATATCCACCGCCAGATTCTGCCCGCCAAGGATACAGGCATCTTGAAAAAGCGGTGCCAGTTGATGCACATCCAGGTCTCAAACTGCTCGGAGATGCAGCGTTACTTTCTGGTGCAGTACGGCCGGGCGCACAACTCAAAGAGCACACTGGTGATCACCAAGGACGAAGCGTTCCGCCTCATCTCCTACTACGCCAACCCTCAGCCTCGAAACCTGCGTGGGGAGGAGGGGGCGCTGCTGAGACGAAGCTCCAGTTATGCAGAACTGCAGTCCTTTATGGCCAGCCCTGTCGCCCGTAGTCAAACCTCGTCTCCTGCACCAGGGTTCGCCCATCCCAGGAAGCGGGGAGGATTCAGACGGAGGAATACACCCACTCGCAGTCGCAAGTAAGTTGTAATTATGGTGGGTTTTTTTCTGTTTCTACTTTCATTTTTCTCTCTCTCTCTCTCTCTCTCTCTCTCTCTCTCTCTCTCTCTCTCTCTCTCTCTCTCTCTCTCTCTCTCTCTCTCTCTCTCTCTCTCTCTCTCTCTCTCTCTCTCTCTCTCTCTCTCTCTCTCTCTCTCTCTCTCTCTCTCTCTCTCTCTCTGTCAGTTTGGCACAGTCTTCTTACATGTTTGTCAGTGTTTTGATGTGATATTAATAGTCAGTAAAAAGAATTCAAATTCTGTGAACCGCAGTATACATGTATGCAGTTAAAAAAAAAAGAAAAGACATCCGCCGGTTTTGAATCTTGTCAGTAACGCACTTTAGGATTAAACTAAAGGCAGGTTTTCTGACTCATCAGTTTGCATTTGTGTGCAGTCTGGTTAGTGCTGCAGTGCATGTCATGCCTGTGTGTGCACAGCAAACACAGAGTTTTAGTGCAGAAAGCTGCATACATAGCAAGCCCATCACCCATGCTGTGTTGCGTTTAGAGAAGGCAGGTTTAATGCATTGCCTGGGTGGTGCAGTGAACACAAAAATGCCACACTTCAAAGAGGAGGAAATGTTAGCTAGATGCTTCCAGTTTCAACCCTGTGTAGCTGAATTATAAGTTGGTGTGATATATTTCCTGTTGATGCTTTACTAAGAGCACATGAGAAAGGACTTTGAAGGAAGTTGATATTTTCTTTTTCCTGAGTGTTACTATTACAATTAGCTGTTTATTCTTTTGGCTTCTTCTTCTTCTTCTTCTGCGTTCGATGTTATTCTATAGGGTTCAAAATACAACTCATAGTTTTAAGTTGAGGTACATGTCAAAAACGGAACAGTTGAAAACGACGTTAAACACCAAATAAAGAAAGAAAGATGTCAAAAACGGAGAGAGGGAAATGAGGTCATGAATAAATTTAAGTAATGTCTGCAGATGCCACTATGCATAGAACTTTAATTGCAAAACGTGCGTTTTAAACTGACCTGAAAGTTGTTGCGAGGAGAGGGATTTGTGATGCACAGGGACAAGTTGAAAACAATCACTGCAGTTGAATGCAGTTTGCATTTTTATTGCTTGCATGCATGTGTGATTAGCTTTCGTCTGCCACCCACACTGCCTGTGCAATGCAGGAAAACTGTGTCCTCATGGAGGTCGGTTTTTGTTGTGTGCAGTCCCAGCCCTGAGGCAGTGGTTGCAGCTGTAACGCCCCAGGGTGCAGAGCAACCCTCTCCCCTCCCTGCGGAGCCAGCCTCTCCCTCCAAACGTCTGCGTCACAAGAAGATCAACTTCCTGGAGATGTTGAAGGGAGAGGACACCACGCACCATGCATCCTCACCGGTGGTGGAGGGGGGTGTCCTGGTTGACGATTCATCTTCACGAGAGGAGGGGCTCTCAGTCAAGGCAGCAAAGAATAACAAACGGCGAAGCAGCAAGGAGATTAGTGAAGGGTCCCCGTCCAAGCGGGCCCGCAACAGTCGACAGCACAGCGAGGAGATGAAGAAAATCTTGCTGGGAGTGACAGCAGGCGAACAGCCCAACGAGCCTGAGATTTCAGTGGACGGTGATTCCCCGGAAATTACTGCTGACGGTGCCAAGAATAACAAGAAACGCTCACCTGGCTCTTCCGGAGTGGTGCCTCTGAGCTCGACAAACCGCTCTCCAAAGTCCAGCTTCGGGCCCATTAAGGTCAACGTGAAAAGCTTGGTCAGTGCTGGTCAGTCCACCACAGGGCACAGCACTCAGCCTAGAAAGAAGAACTTGTTTGGCAGGAAAACAGGCAGCACCGACACGGCAGTGTTGGACACTGTGGAGGCTAACTCCACTTCGCGGCGAGTGCTGAGGATATCTCACCAAGATGCTGAAGCAGCCTCCCCTCGGCCAGACACTTCCCCAGTAGCTGAAGTTCACCTGGACCTGTACAAGCATTCATCGTCGCCATGCGTGCGCTGCAGCACCTGTGACCAGTACCTGTCCGTTGCAGCGTTCCTCAAGCACCATCACACCACAGAAAACCTGCAGGGGCTGGTGAGTGCCAAGCGCACAATCGTGCCCAGGAACAAGGAGAACATCTCTGCTGATGAGCAGCGTCTGTGGAACGAGTTTGTGGGACTTCAGGAGCGCTTGGATCATTCTGTGAATGCCATCAGCATGGGGGTCTACCCCCTGTCACCTCAGGGGGCTTCAGAGTGTCCCGAGTCCTTGGAGGCTGCGTGTGGGAAAGCTGCACTACCCCACTCCCATTACCAGCAGGGAGCTAACCATGAGAACAGTGGAGTAGACGGTGACGTACCGGGCTATGATTCGAGTATGGACAGCAGTAGTGTTTGTGATGACGCTGCCACAACAGCAGACCGCTCTGTGGACTCTCCATGGGAGCCGCAGATTTCAGTCTGCTCGCCCCCTCCCTTCCCCCTCCCCTCAACACACACAGAAATAGAAGAGAAATTAGTCGGCAAAAATGCTGTGGACATTGACAGGAAAACTCACCCTGCCCCTAAGAAAGCCACCTCGGTAAAAAAGCAGCAAGCCCAGCAGCCCAGACAGGATGCTGCGCTTTTGAATGTGCGTACCAGCTCACGGAAGCGAAAGCGGAAGCAGTTCTACGGGTTTGAGAACTATGACTTTGCCGCTGGGGGCAAGAAAAGTGGGCGTGGGGATGGAGACGCTCAGGACAGTGTAGTTGATGTTACAGGGACCATGCCGGAAGACGAAGCGATCGTCAATGGCATTGACTCTAGCAGCGGTCCCTTAGCCTCCCATGTGCATGATTCTGTGAATGAGTGAGCCTTGAAGACTGTGTTTTCAATTCATTGTCTTGTCACCCCCACTTTTCTCTTCTTCTTTTTTTTTAATTATTTTTTTTATTAATGATATTGTGGGTGGTGACCAAAGACGAATGCTTGTGTGTGGTGTGTGTGTGTGGTCATTCATATGGATAGAAAGTATACATCTTATACGACATGTTTAGTTCATGAATATTGTTCTCTAGAATCTAGGCTTGGATGGTACGACCTTTACATACATACATGTATACAAGATGAGAGAGGAAGAGGGAGGGTTAAAGATAATGAAAGAGGGAAGTTTGTATAGGGATATAAAGATGTGAATTTGTTGTTTTGTTGATTAAAAGTAACATTTATTTTATTTGTTATGTATTGAAACAGAAGTGGAGGTCTGCTTTCTTAAAGACACCACAAGACGCAAAAGAAATCCTGGAATGTAACTCCCGCAAAACTACTTTTTAGTAAATTGTAGTATTCCACTATTCGGTCAGTCATTTTACCCCAGTCGGTGGTATACATGTACAATTAGAATTTAGATTTTTCTGACAATTCGCCAGCTTCAATTTTATAATTTAACTATGAGACTCGGTCGGGGTTTCCCTCAATTGAGACTCTGAGTAAGACTAAGTTTGCATCACAAGAACTGGTTGGGCTAAAAACATGGATGTTGCCTGCGTAAATTGAATAGGCAGTTATTCAGCTTAGTCTTTATTTGTTCCTTTAAATTCCTTGTTTGTTCAAACAAGTTTCTCTTAAGTTATTTGGTACTGTTTACCTTGAGCTAATTGAAAATTTGTTGTGTTTGATTATTAATCATTAAAGTCCACCCTTGGACTTCTAGCTTGATTGAAATTATTCAGTCTGTTGCATTTTATTTGCCTTGCCAAGAAAGTTTGGGGAAAATGTCAAATTACTCAGTCTTTTCTTTTTGGGACATGCTTATGAGAAGTGGAGACAATATGATTATTTGGACTGTCATGTGCACACGTTATGTTGTTAAATAATTATTAAGCCTTTTTTCAATGGGATCATCAATTAAAAACAAACCAAAAGAGAAAACGCTCAAACATGAAGCTCTCTTTCTTTATCGTGTGTGTGTGCGCAGAATTATTATGAGAGGTGATGGTTTTAACAAGCAATAAGGTAACCTGTCATTGTCCCTCCTCCCCCCCCCCCCCCCCCCCCCCCCTCCCAAATAATACTAAGGTAGGTAGGAAGATATTTTCAAAAGCGACAAAGAATGGTACATTTGCGGTCAGTAAATTCTGTGTCTGTAGACCTGTTTGTGTGTGTTACCATAACCACACTCTTAGTTGTCATTTTTTTATGTGGAGTACACGTATCCACTGTTCTTAACGTTTGAATGCTGCTTTTCAACTGAAACAAGGATCACATTTTTACATTTAGTCAAGTTTTGACTAAATGTTTTAACATAGAGGGGGAATCGAGACGAGGGTCGTGGTGTATGTTTGTGTGTCGGTGTCTGTGCGTGTGTGTGTGTAGAGCGATTCAGACCAAACTACTGGACCGATCTTTATGAAATTTTACATGAGAGTTCCTGGGAATGATATCCCGGGACGTTTTTTGACTCACATGCGAAGCAAAAGTGAGTCTATGTACTCACCCGAGTCGTCCGTCCGTCCGGACGTCCGTCCGGAAAACTTTAACGTTGGATATTTCTTGGACACTATTCAGTCTATCAGTACCAAATTTGGCAAGATGGTGTATGATGACAAGGCCCCAAAAAACATACATAGCATCTTGACCTTGCGTCAAGGTCGCAGGGGCCATAAATGTTGCCTAAAAAACAGCTATTTTTCACATTTTTCCCATTTTCTCTGAAGTTTTTGAGATTCAATACCTCACCTATATATGATATATAGGGCAAAGTAAGCCCCATCTTTTGATACCAGTTTGGTTTACCTTGCTTCAAGGTCAAGGTCACAGGAGCTCTTCAAAGTTGGATTGTATACATATTTTGAAGTGACCTTGACCCTGAACTATGGAAGATAACTGTTTCAAACTTAAAAATTATGTGGGGCACATGTTATGCTTTCATCATGAGACACATTTGGTCACATATGATCAAGGTCAAGGTCACTTTGACCCTTATGAAATGTGACCAAAATAAGGTAGTGAACCACTAAAAGTGACCATATCTCATGGTAGAAAGAGCCAATAAGCACCATTGTACTTCCTATGTCTTGAATTAACAGCTTTGTGTTGCATGACCTTGGATGACCTTGGGTCAAGGTCACATGTGTTTTGGTAGGAAAAATGTGTAAAGCAGTTCTTAGTGTATGATGTCATTGCTAGGTCAAGGTCATGTAAAGGTCAAGGTCAAGCATGTGAGTCGTATGGGCTTTGCCCTTCTTGTTTCTTTTTTTTTCTCGATAAATTCCTTTGATGACGTCATATCCGGCTTTTTGTAAACGTTGAGGCGGCACTGTCACACCCTCATTTTTCAATCAAATTGATTGAAATTTTGGCAAAGCAATCTTCGACGAAGGCTGGACTTCGGTATTGCATTTCAGCTTGGTGGCTTAAAAATTAATTACTTTGGTCACAATCTCAAAATTGTAAAAAAAAATAAAAAAATTATAAAACGATCCAAATTTACGTTCATCTTATTCTTCATCGTTTTCTGATTCCAAAAACATATAAATATGTTATATTTGGATTAAAAACAAGCTCTGAAAATTAAAAATTATGATCAAAATTAAATTTTCGAAATCAATTTAAAAACACTTTCATCTTATTCCTTTTCGGTTCCTGATTCCAAAAACATATAGATAAGATGTTTGGATTAAAAACTCGCTCAGAAAGTTAAAACGAAGAGAGGTACAGAAAAGCGTGCTATCCTTCTCAGCGCAACTACTACCCCGCTCTTCTTGTCAATTTCACTGTCTTTGCCACGAGCGGTGGACTGACGATGCTACGAGTATACGGTCTTGCTGAAAAATGGCATTGCGTTCAGTTTCATTCTGTGAGTTCCACAGCTTGACTAAATGTTGTATTTTCGCCTTTCGCGACTTGTGTTTCATCCAGTCAAATGTTTTTATGATCGACGTTAGTGGGCCTTGAATTTTCTTCAGTGCGCAATAAAAGCCGCTTCAATTTCAAAATTGATTTCTTTTCTTCGAGTCGAGCAAGTTTCTCATTACTTTTTTTCTCTCTCTGTAGCTCCAATTTCATTAGGAACTTGTATGGCGATCATTGATTTTGAATAAGGCAGACAAACTTGTCCCGAAAGGAATGTAAATGAGTAGTAATGATCCTGACATATATGTTATACAGCTTGAAGTTTGTCCGTGCGTGTGTGTGTATGCTGTATTTGGATCTCGGGTGTGTTTGTGGGTGGGTGGGTGTATGTGTTCTCGGCAATATACGCTGTTCAGGTGTGTGT
>NC_090256.1:82446998-82456998 GCF_037325665.1 Littorina saxatilis | reverse complement strand
AACATATAAATATGTTATATTCGGATTAAAAACAAGCTCTGAAAATTAAATATATAAAAATTATTATCAAAATTAAATTGTCCAAATCAATTTAAAAACACTTTCATCTTATTCCTTGTCGGTTCCTGATTCCAAAAACATATAGATATGATATGTTTGGATTAAAAACACGCTCAGAAAGTTAAAACAAAGAGAGGTACAGAAAAGCGTGCTATCCTTCTTAGCTTAGCGCAACTACTACCCCGCTCTTCTTGTCAATTTCACTGCCTTTGCCATGAGCGGTGGACTGACGATGCTACGAGTATACGGTCTTGCTGAAAAATGGCATTGCGTTCAGTTTCATTCTGTGAGTTCGACAGCTACTTGACTAAATATTGTATTTTCGCCTTACGCGACTTGTTCTAAATTAATTTCGTGAGTGACACCGATGTCAATCTTCAACATGAATTCAGCAAAGCATTCCTCTAATGCACGTGAAGCACCCATGCTGTTGATTGTTGGCTGTATTCCAAAGCCTGGCCACGTCTAAGATGTTGCTGAATAATTTACAGTACACGGCATGGAATGTGCATGAGGCCTAACAAAAAAATAGGTATGGTTACGGTAACCCGACCTACCCTATTTTTAGGGGCCGACCCTATAACTTTTTATTACATTTGTCACAAAAAAAGAGAAGAAAAAAGAAAACGAGTGCTGAAAACGCAATGAAAGCGAAAGCGCCCGAGTCGCACACTTATTTCCCTGTCAAGTAGGTTTAATTTGTACACATTAGAAAAAAAGTTTTAAAAAAAAGTGATTGCCTACCTTCCTACCCTATTTTGGGGGGCTATGTTACCGTAACCACACCTATTTTTTTTTTTTTGGCCTGAATTTAACTGAATCCGTGGATCGATGGAAATTGTGGCTTTGGAGACGATAGGTTTTTAGTTAGCAGTGGCATCTCCAGTTTCAGGTAAAATTATTTCAAGACTGACGTTATTACACTGTGGAGTTACGGGATTCCCACTTACAGTTTCAGGTACACGCATTTTCGCGCCGTGAACACAATCACACACACGCGCACACACACACACACACACACACACACACACACACACACACCTCCCGGATGTGTCACACACACTGACACACACACACACACACACACACACACACACACACACACACACACACACATGGAAAAAGAGAGGGACGGACAAAAAGCTTACACCGAGAGACAAGATCAGATAAAGCAGGACAGAGCCATTTTGACTTACACTTACAAACAAGATAAAGACAAAACGAAAAAATAAATTCCCTTTCTTTCTTAGTCAAATAACAGTAACCTTAGTCTCCGTTTTAAATGAAATCGACGACATGCTTCACCGCTTAGACTTGCGATTTCGTAATGTCAGAGACGAGTGCAAAAGGTAGAACCTTATGGTAGCTCGGGGGCAGAGTGCGCTGTTGCAATCTTCTTTCATTTACACTCGAAGTCAAAGGTTCAGTTATCGCCTGTGCGATCACCGCCCCATATCGACTGTCGAGGTTTTTACATCGAGTAAGAAGATCCTTTGGTTGTTGTTTTTATTATCATTATTAATTTGGATTGTATGAAGAAGTTAATTAGCACATTGTGTCGTATATAACTCTAAAAATAAATTCCGCCAGAAGAAATCGTCTCTCTACACAGAAAGCAGCCATACTGTCGGGCGACTTCTTAGTAACATTTGTACACACACACACACACACACACACACACACGTGGCATTAAACGACGGCTAATCGTTTTGTGCAAAACGTCTCATTTTGTGAAAATAATTGAGAAATAAATTCCCAGATGGAACAAAATCCAACCAGAATGTTGGTATGTGCCCAAGTGGAAGGACGCTCTTGGTGTGTGTAAAAGCCGGGGTGGCGATCTGTGAAGGTTCCCCTCGGGGGAAAAGAAAGCTGTCTTGTGACTCCTGGTTGGGTGTTTTTGTGTGGAGATATTGAAGAAGTATGAGAACAAGGACAATGTTGGTACAACTACAAGTACATGTACAAGTTTACAAAGCAGAACACAATTGACTAAATGTAATGAACAGGAAGTATTAAGGTCATTGCTCATGAGTCATCGTTGATTTTAAAATTTGCACAGCCGGCATAGACCTGAAAAAAACCTTTGTCACATATCTACAACATCAACAAAACGAGTGACAACAACATCACCAACAAGGAGAAACATAAATCATGGGTGCCCACCTTAAAATATTGTAGTTTTTACATTTAGTCAAGTTTTGACTAAATGTTTTAACATAGACGGGGAATCGAGACGAGGGTGTGGTGTATGTGTGTGTGTGTGTGTGTGTGTGTGTGTGTATAACGCGATTCTGAGAAACTATTGGACCGATCTTCATGAAACTTAACATGAGAGTTCCTGAGTATTATATCTCCAGACGATTTTTTCAGTTTTTGGATAAATATCTTTGATGACGTCATATCCGGCTTTTTTTGAAAGTTGAGGCGGCACTGTCACGCTCTTATTTTTCAACCAATTTGGTTTAAATTTTGGTCAGGTAATCTTCGACGAAGCCCGAACTCTGGTATTGCATTTCAGCATAGAGGCTTAAAAATTAATTAATGAGTTTGCTCATTAAAGTTGTCATTAAAATCGATTTTTCGCAAACAGATTAAAATTGATTGCATCGTGTTCTTCATCAAATTGTGAATCTAAAAATATATCATGTTTACTCTTCCTTGCCGCGTGGATTGGCGAAGCTGTTTTCTCTTGGTGAAAAATATGCAGTGCGTTCAGTTTTATTGTTTGGGTTCGACAGATTGACTAAATGTTGTAATTTCGTCTTACGCGACTTGTTTATTCTCTGTATGCGTCTGTCACATTCGATTTGGTTAATATCACTGCCTGTTATTTCGCAATGACGGGCGTCGGCAACGCAGCCAAGCACTAACATACATGTGCTTTTGCAGTGTTTGCTTGGTAGGGTATGGGGTTTGGGACTCTGTGTGTGTGTGTTTGTGTGTTGTGGTTGTTAATGTGTGTGTGTGTGTGTGTGTGTTGTGGTTGTTAATGTGTGTGTGTGTTGTGGTTGTTAATGTGTGTGTGTGTGTGTGTGTTGTGGTTGTTAATGTGTGTGTGTGTGTGTGTGTGTGTGTGTTTGTGCGTTGTGGTTGTTAATGTGTGTGTGTGTGTGTGTGTGTGTATGTTTGTGTGTTGTGGTTGTTAATGTGTGTGTGTTTGTGTGTTGTGGTTGTTTGTGTGTGTGTGTGTGTGTGTTGTGGTTGTTAATGTGTGTGTGTGTGTTTGTGTGTTGTGGTTGTTAATGTGTGTGTGTGTTTGTGTGTTGTGGTTGTTAATGTGTGTGTTTGTGTGTTGTGGTTGTTAATGTGTGTGTGTGTGTGTGTGTGTGTGTGTGTGTGTGTTTGTGTGTTGTGGTTGTTAATGTGTGTGTGTGTGTGGTTGTTGCTGTGTATGTGTGTTGTGGTTGTTGGTGTGTGAGTCTGTGTGTGTGTGTGTGTGAGTGAGTATGTGTGTGTGTGTGAGAGAGAAAGAGAGACTCATTGTAATTCACTGCATTGTGTTGGCATAAAGCCATGTTTCACTTCTTCTCTTCGATCTCTGCGCATGTGGTCCACATAATATATAATATACTCACAAGAGACACATACAACTGACACTGATCTCTGTCCTCTCGAGAGAAAACATAAAAATATCCCTGTATAGAGCAAAACAACATTTCACATCATGAGTTTTCTTACGTAGAAGGCCAGTCCACAATAAACCAATAAATCTGCCATTTCAGTATCATAGAAAAGGAGCATATCCTGGTACACATATACCGCCTGACAGTTTTCTGTGTTGAGTGCTGAGTTTTTGCTGAATAAGGAGCACTGCTTCCTGTGTCAATATTTTGGTTCATCATCTCAGATCTTGCCAGGATTTTATATGGGATAAGACCTCGCGCCCCCTAATTGGCGTAGAGGCGCGTCCCCCGGGTGGTGGATGGGAGAGCCTTCTCTACTAACTTCTGAGAGAAGGTCGCATCACTCTCGATGCCGTGAACCTAATTAGGATCTTTTTCTTGTTTCTTCTCTATTTCTGCCTCCCCAAAGTCCTTTTACTTTCCTTTTCTCACCCATAAAATTCTTCACTTTTTACCCTTGTTAAGTGGTTCTTGTATAGAATATAGTCAATGTTTGTAAAGATTTTAGTCAAGCAGTATGTAAGAAATGTTTAGTCCTTTGTACTGGAAACTTGCATTCTCCCAGTAAGGTCATATATTGTACTACGTTGCAAGCCCCTGGAGCAATTTTTTGATTAGTGCTTTTGTGAACAAGAAACACTTAACAAGTGGCTCTATCCCATCTCCCCCCTTTCCCCTATCCCATCTCCCCCCTTTCCCTCGTCGCGATATAACCTTCGTGGTTGAAAACGACGTTAAACACCAAATAAAGAAAGATATGGGATAAGACCATCCCTCTACTTGATCAAATACCAAGAATAAACAGATTGGGTGCTTTCGGTGTACAGTGGGAACTTTTCTGAAGAATTAATTTTGGACTGAGAAGCCACCAGTGGCTTTTATTTTTAGAAGCTTATTCATCAAAAATTCCACGAACAATTCCAACTTAACACAGCAAGCAGTTAGGGTGTTGACTTTTGGTATTTGACCAAGTGGAGGGATGGTCCGATCTGAGATTATGAGTCGAAATGCTTTCATGAGAAGGAGTGCGTCTTTAATTTCGTCACTTACACCAATGGCAATCTACAAAATAAATTAAGCAACAAATTTCCAAACTGCACAGGAAGCGTCCAGGCTGTCGATATTCGGCAAACGCCAAAGTCTAGGGTCAAGGATCCTTTGATTCCATACAAAAGCTTAGGTGGTGCACATGATACTGATAGTTTACACAGGAAGGAATGTATCTTTAACAGCTGGGAAAAATCAGTGGTATAAAGAGTTCCTTCATTTGAGCAGATGGTGGCCTAGCTAATTCTCCAGCTCGGCTTTGGTGCAAGTTTAATAAATTAGGAGACTAAAGGACAATAGAATTCACTGTAAAAGCAAAACCACGACCCCCCCCCCCCCCCCCCCCCCCCAAAAGGAGAACAGAAAAGAAAAAACCACAACCTTAAATAAAGTAACAAACATCAGCCGCCTGTGCTGGCAGCCTGTCGTATGCGCGTGCAGAAAGTACTGACGGCGATTATCGATTGACTGTTCCCCGACAGGAGGTGACGTAATCAAATGCATGGGGAGATAAGAAGACGGCCATGGTGCGCTGGCTTCAAACGAGATGGTTCTTTTGTTTCTCTCTCTCACCCTCATTCTCTCTCTCTCTCTCTCTCTCTCTCTCTCTCTCTCTCTCTCTCTCTCTCTCTCTCTCTCTCTCTCTCTCTCTCTCTCTCTCTCTCTCTCTCAACTAGTATCAAAAAATGTGTACCTGTTATCAAAATTAAGGCATCACGCAGATTCTGCAGCACTAAAAATGTTCTATTACGCCCACATAATGCCTCATATAAACTTCGCATCGACACTTTGGGATAACTGCAGTGATGTTCATTTAAAAAGACTCAATTCCCTGCATCGCCGAGCTGCAAAACGTATTCTGCATGATTTGAATAGGTCCACGGATGATAAACTAAAGCTCTTGAATTTCCTCCCCTTGAAAGATCAGTTGACGTTAAACAAGGCTGTGTTCATGTATACAATTCTAAATGACGACTGTCCTAAATATTTGCAATCACATTTCAAACATGCCACAAAAAGATATGGGTCCCAAAAAATCATCCCTCCTATACCTCGCATAGACCTCTACAAATCGAGCTTAGCCTTCTCGGGAGCGTTTCTCTGGAACTCCTTCCCCCAACAGATAAGAAATGCAACTTCAGTCTTCTTCTTCTCGATCGCTCAGACAGGGACTCCGGAACTTCTGATGAAGTCTGCAGTACAGCGAAGACTCCGCAGGTTGCCGAAGATCTTCTCCTGAACTGGTGTGTCAGCAGACCATATTTCTGCTCGTAGGTTTTGGTGGATTGGACAGTGTTGGAGGAGGTGTTCCACTGTCATGTCTGCCATGCCACAGTGGCATACAGGCGTGTCCCCAATGTGGAATTTTGAGAACATGTGGTGCCTGAGTCTGCAGTGGCCGGTTCTCAGGCGCACAATGATGACCTGGTCTTTTCTGGAGAGTTGATAGTAACTGTCTCTAGGGTTGTAGTGAGGGTGTCACGTTCACACATCATTCGTGAATGAAATGTCTTGTTCGATTGTTATTTTGTTAAATATTTTGTACTAGTGTTAACGGATGTGTAGCTGATCAGAGCAACTTTATTCCCAAATGAAAGGTCAATGTAATTTTGTAATTTTTCAGTTCTCCTTATGTAATTCCTTAAATGCACATTGTGTTGCATTCCATACAATGTATTTCTGTATTTTATATGATTGAATTTATATTTTTAATGGGCGTCTGTCTTTATGTGTTGTATAAAGGACGGGTTGGAAGAATAGGCTTTGCCTAAAACCTTTATCCTTTTGTAATAAAAGTCTGAGTCTCTCTCTCTCTCTCTCTCTCTCTCTCTCTCTCTCTCTCTCTCTCTCTCTCTCTCTCTCTCTCTCTCTCTCTCTCTCTCTCTCTCGCTGTCTCTCTCTCTCTCTCGCTGTCTCTCTCTCTATCTCTCTCTCTCGCTCTCTCTGTCTCTCTCTCTCTCTCTCTCTGTCTCTCTCTCTCTCGCTGTCTCTCTCTCTCTCGCTGTCTCTCTCTCTCTCTATCTCTCTATAAATCTCTCTCTCTCTATCTCTCTCTCTCTCTCTCTCTCTCTCTCTCTCTCTCTCTCTCTCTCTCTCTCTCTCTCTCTCTCTCTCTCTTTGTTTCTATTTTCTTTCTTTCTTTTTTTTTCTGTGGATGCTCGAATGGAGGAGGATGTATTACAGGAAAAGGTGTTGTTTATGATCTGCGAATCATAACAAGGTATGTACATCAGAATTTAAACAGACAACACTCATACAAAAACATCCAAAACTCAACAAAAACATGAACGACGGGCGGTGGTAAGACATCGGCCTCCTAATCGGGAGGTCGTGAGTTCGAATCCCCGGTCGCTGCCGCCTGGTGGGTTAAGAGTGGAGATTTTTCCGATCTCCCAGGTCAACTTATGTGCAGACCTGCTAGTGACGTAACCCCCCTTCGTGTGTACACGCAAGCACAAGACCAAGTGCGCACGGAAAAGATCCTGTAATTCACGTCAGAGTAAAACAGACATTGTACTATGTTTGGTGACTTGTTAACAGACCCGCTTTTTTATTTTTTGTTAGTCCAAGGGGAGCACATCGTCCTCTGTTTTATCTGTATCGACAAAGGCCGAGGTTGATAAAGATGGAAAAGAAGGCGATACGCTCCCCGAGGACCAACACAAAAATGCTGGTCTAGCAACTAGACACCTTCTTCATAAAAATGCTGGTCTAGCAACTAGACACCTTCTTCTTCTTCTTCTTCTTCCTCTTCCTCTTCCTCTTCCTCTTCCTCTTCCTCTTCCTCTTCCTCTTCCTCCTCCTCCTCCTCCTCCTCCTCCTCCTTCTTCTTCTTCTTCTTCTTCTTCTTCTTCTTCTTCTTCTTCTTCTTCTTCGTTCATGGGCTTAGACTCCCACGTTCACTCATGTTTTTTTGCACGAGTGGATTTGTACGCGAATGACCGTTTTTACCCCGCAACTAGACACCAAAATCGTTTTTGTCATCATTTCGGTAGTGCAAAAGTACACACAATCACCGACCAGGAACCCAACTCTTAGAATGCAATTTTGGGTCCAAAAACGCGTCAGAAGTTCAAGCGATCGTGTCCTATGGCTCATGTGTGATAATTTTCTGTTTAATCATTAAAAAAACAAACAATGGTTGCTTGATGAAGAAAAGGCACGTGATTCCGTTGAAAAGAAATGTAGTTTCAAATGAATAAGTATATTATCAACAGTGGCAGCCAATTACTGTTCAAGCATGTTGAGGAAAACCCGAAATCAAAGTTTTCATATGCAGAAATGTTACATACATGTAAATTATTACATATTATATATAATACAGCCCCTGGAACAAAATCAAAGGATAGTAATTGGGGGAAAATATTGTGAATAATGCAGACGAAAATGGGTTTGCTAGAAAGTATGTTTAGGGAATATTTTACATTGTAACCTTGTACTGGGATAAAATCAAAGGTAATTGGGAACGAGGGGAGGGGAGGGGAGGGGGTGGTGTAGACAAGAAAGGTTTTGTAATTGGTATGAAATGTGTATAAGGAGTGTGAGGTCCAGTGGTGTAAAGGCAGCATGCCTGGTTGTAAATAATCAGGCGATCTGAGTTCGAATCTCAGCGGGACCGAGACTTTTGAACTACATTAGTTTAAAGCTGTTTACATTTCTCTTTTTTTGTGGGTGGAGGGTTTTACTATTTTTAGGTCGCGAGAAATAATCAAAACGTTTGTAGGTGAAAATCTTTGAGAAATCTTCAATGTAAATATGTACCCCACATTTCTATCGCTGCTCAATCAACGCGGTTCTCGAATTCACTTGCTTACTGTGATTAGGCCACAAAAAAAAATGTCTGTTTCTGGTAACATGGCTAAAAAAAATAGGGTCGGTAGGTCGGGATTTTTTTTTAATTTTTTTTCTTTCTTTTTTTAACCCCAAATGTAGACCAATAAAACTAACTTTAAAAATCGCGCAAAGAGACTGGATTCACTATACATAGAGACAAGACACTCAACACATTTACAAATCGTCAGCGGACTTTCGTTTTCACACGTTTTTGTTGTTCATTTTCTCACCCTGTCCTTTACCACAAAAAAAAAAACAAAAAAAAAAATTTTTGAGTTTGGAAAAAAAAAGTTTAGGGTCGGCGCCGAAATTTAGGGTCGGTCGGGTGACCAGAAACAGACAATTTTTTTTTTTGGCCTTATCTAACCTCTACATTATGCTGCATATGTCACTATCACAGTTTGTAAGGGTGTTGTGCCAAAAAGCCACACACAAAATTCACAGTGAAGAGTCAATAATATTTCAAAGAATGTCGTTTCGGGCGTACTGATTGAAAACAAATCATTTATTTTAATTTATACTTTTGATATGGCATTCGTCTGTTGTCACAAAAGAATAGTTTAAAATAAATAATGGAATTTCAGAATAAACCATTTTTATTGCTGGCATATTGATTTAAAGAATCATCCTGAGGTACTTTAAATCAAAAATGCCATTTGTCTGTACTGACAAAAGAATAGCTGTTATTAAATAATGGCGTGTCTGAATAAAACATTGCACGCTGCATTAGGAAGACGTTCGCCCTTTGCTTGCTTTGAAACACTGTCATGGGGATCAATACAGCAACAATAAAGACATTTAATAGACACAGGAGTCATTTGTTTGCCTCCACCAGCAGCATGATCATTAAGTGTCATGAGCACTGACTCACATTCACAAATGCTGGTGCAGACACATACACTACTACAACCACCACATGATCGCCGGCTCTCACGCACGCGCGCACACACACACACACACACACACACACACACACACACACACACACACACACACACACGCACGCACGCACGCACGCACGTACGTACATATACACACATACCTAAGCTCTTAGTGCAAAGATAATTAGTGCAGATAAAGACGTTGTTGCTTTTTGATGTCCTCATTGATTTTGTTATAATCATCCGCACGATGTCTTCAGTATTCTCTCGATCCCATTGTGTTGTCTGATGTCACCTTTGGTTCCAATCGCTTTCTTGATTTCTTTTGGCATATTTACTCTCAGTCATCCAGCACTTGCGGGGGTACTATCGATTTAGTTTGCTTTCACTGTCTACTGTGGAATCGTCTGCTTTGTCTTGCAATAATGTAATATGAGCTTTTACTGGGATAAGACCATTCCTCTATGTGCAGACATATCAAAACACAACATCCTGGCCGCTTTCTTCGCAGTTAAACTTTTTTTATGGAATAATTTCGCAGATTGACAGTGG
>NC_090256.1:82424498-82441998 GCF_037325665.1 Littorina saxatilis | reverse complement strand
CCGAAATTTGTCGAAAATGTCACCTCAATTTTGGCAAATAGGCCGAATAAATGAATTCTACCAGCGCCCGTGGGCCGCCTAACTCAGTAGTGTTTTTTTACCAGAACACCACGTTGATTGGATTTAGTTGGAAAACCAGATTGTCTATGATTCTTAAGGGAAAGATCTTGGTCTGACATTTAAGATATTAACAAAATAATCAAGGACATATGGCATCAAGATATACTGCAACAGAACTCGGACTGCAAAGGAAAGGTTTCAGGACCACAATTGTTCACCCTTCTTCAAAGCGTTCTTTATCGGTCTCGTACGTTTCACTAACACAACTTTGTGAGGACAATGACACAGAGTGTTATCTTCTGTGGTTATAAGGGATGTATCAAGAACAACACAAAGGAATCTTTCCTTTCGTCCTAGCCGGATTTTTGCTGTTGTAATGAAGCTGTTGTTGGGAACAGAAGTTGTAGTTGGGGTGGTAACGGCGGTGGTGACAATGATGTGAGTTAGTTAGTTAGTTGTTGTTGCTTTTTGGGTCCAGCAGACCATATAGGCCAAATCAGGACCCCGGTGATGTGAGTGCGTGTGTGTGTGTGTGTGTTCAGTCTTGCGTACGTTTGTGCGTGCGTGCGTGTGTGTGTGTGTGTGTATTTGTGGGCGTGTGCTTGCGTGCGTGCGTGCTGCGTGCGTGCGTGCCTACTATTACAATTACCCTCAAAACTAGCCCAAACAAAGCACAATTATAGCTACAGTCAGCACAAATAAATCTGTCATAGTTTTAAGAGAGAGAGTCCATCACAAAAAACAGCAGACAGTAACCAGACACTGGTATCTTCGCCAAAACAGCGTCTGTTTTACGAGGCGACCGACAGCGGACGGTAAAACAATACGCTGCTTGTGGTGGGCAAGCTGTGAACACAGACGTTGTCCGTCAAACAAACGACCCTAGCAATCCACAGTTTTGTCTCTCCAAGTCCCGTTGTAGGATCCGGTCCGGTCCCCCCTCTGAAGTAGTCCCCCGGGGGACCAATTCGTGGCAAAAACTGCTCTATAATGGTCCCCCCTTAGACATCCAGCCTCGTTTTCGACTGGTCCCCCTTGGCAATTTTGGTCCCCCCTCGCATCCAAAATAGGCCCCCTCTCGAGCTGGTCCCCCTTTTTTCTAACCAATGTAGAGCTATGTCAGTATTTATTTTTAACTTTATTGTTACAAAACTTTATTGTCCCCACAGGGCCATAGAACTCCGCCAAGGACGGTCCCAAGCCCGGCTGAAAAAGGAGGAGGGTTGGGCGTGGGGTTAGCACCCCCTCCCTGTAAAAAAGACTTCGCTACAGAAACGTCAACAACAGAAGAAACAGAAAACGTTATCCTGGGAGAGGAAGGTTCTTCTTCAAGAAGACCTATGACGCGGTGTGGTGAAAGCCGAGAGGAAGCCACAAAGCCGACTACAGGGCCATAGGAACATTTGTTTTAATTTTTTTTTTTATCTCTGGAACTTGGCTCCTCTTTGCTACGAGGATTCCGTCGTGGTAGAGCACATCCTCTCGAATTGTGTATTTTGCAGCAGTCTTTCTCAACTGTCTCTTTTTAACTTTAGTCACATCACGGTGTTCCCCTTTCGCGGTCAGAGGGTAAGTGCCATTTTTCAAATAGTTCAATACGTTGTCATACAGAGTGTCGTCCATGATGATAGTCAATGAAAAACGAAGACTGGCTGACGGAATGAATTGTCGTGTACTTATAATTATAGGCATGTTTGACACGAGTCACGTGACGCGTCAAGAAGCGTGGCGACCGTTTTCTCATTCCACCAACAACAAAAAAAGAGAAAATAAAAACCAAAAGTATAGGCTACATAGAACGGCAAATCTACGAAGTTAAATCACTTTTAAAAGTTTAGATTTGACACTGTAACCTTCACCCAGTTCAAGATCATCTTGAATAAATTCTCTGTACAAAAATGAAAATAATTATACATATAACGAAAGAGGTGTGTGTGTGTGTGTGTGTGTGTGTGTGGGTGTGTGTGTTTGCGTGCGTGCGTGCGTGAGTGAGTGTGCACGCGTGCGTGCGTGCGTGCAGTGCGTGCGTGTGTGCATGATGTGTGTGTGTGTGTGTGTGTTTGAGAGATGGGGGGAGGAGAGAAAGTGTGGGGGCGAGAGAGAGAGAGAGTGAGAGAGATCCAGAGTCACGTTTTCTACTGAGTTGACACACACTATAACAATAAAGTTAAAATAAATACTGACATAGCTCTACATTGGTTAGAAAAGAGGGGGACCAGTTCGAGAGGGGGCCTATTTTGGATGCGAGGGGGGACCAAAATCGCCCAGGGGGACAAGTCGAAAACGAGGCTGGATGTCTAAGGGGGGACCATTATAGAGCAGTTTTTGCCACGAATTGGTCCCCCGGGGGACTACTTCAGAGGGGGGACCGGACCGGATCCTACACCGTATAGCGACCGACACTTGTTGAGCGCTGCGGTTTCCGCTCAAGGACATTGGAAGAAATGGGTGGAGTGGCGTGAGGATGGTACAAGGATGGATGAGATGGTCTGGAAAAAACTCGGTAAAATATAAACAAAACATGAATTGTAAGTGATTGGAACGTTCCATTATTGAAAAAGCCAATTGGATTTCGGTAAAATGGAAATTGACACTAAAGATTCGGTCAAAGAAGCAAGATACTAGATACATTCAAGTGAACCGTGCAGGGGCCAGACACATGCGCATGTGAGACATTATTTAGTCAGAACTTGAAGTGTGGGAACAAATTATCGGTTGTCTTCATCGCAACCTGTTCATGGGTGCTGACAGATTTTTTGCAAAGTGTTGTAATAGTTATCACGTAATGATGTACATTTTCTGCTCTACCAGCGAGAGATGCAGTGAACATCATACTTTGCAACACCGATAAGATACCGATTCACTGGCTTAGGTATCATTTCTTTCTCCCTTTCTGACGGTTCTCCTTTTCGTTGTTGGTCATCGAGGAAGACTGATTGTCAAAACCAGTTTATTTTCTCGTGTATTTGTGTGTCTGCGTCTCTGATGAGTAATGTTTATTGTTATTCTCTTATGAGAGTTTTGGTGCATTGCCAAGCCGACGAATAAATCACTTGAACATAATATATAATTATAAAGACCATACAGACTCGATCTATGCAGACTGTTGTTATGCACGCTACCCTGCCTTGCTGACGTACGCAGACACTCAAAAACACACAATTTAGGCATGTACTTGAATACTTAAAACATCTGCTGTCAATCAACTTTGACGTCACAGAGAGAGACAGAGTGAGAGAGAGAGAGAGAGAGAGAGAGAGAGAGAGAGAGAGAGAGAGAGAGAGAGGGGGAGAAGGAGAGAGATATTGATAGGAAGGGAATGACAGAGAGGAAGAGTGGAGGAGGGAGGGAGAGAGAGCGGAGTTAGATAGGGGTAGGGAATGAGATAGAGAGGGGGGGGGAGAGAGAGAGGGGGAGAGAGAGAGGGGGAGAGAGACTGCGAGAGGAGGAAACAGAAGGAGAGAGAGGAGAAGTGATATAGGAGAGGGAGAGAGAGAGACAGGCCCGAGAGCGAAAGAATGAGAGACTGAGGGAGGGAGAGGGGGGAGGGAGGAAGGAGAGAGATATGGAGAGCGATTGATAGGAATTGATATTGATAGGAAGGGAATGACAGAGAGGAAGAGTGGAGGAGGGAGGGAGAGAGAGCGGAGTTAGATAGGGGTAGGGAATGAGATAGAGGGGGGCAGAGACAAAGAGAGAGAAGAGAGAGATAGACTGCGAGAGAGAAAAACAGGAGAGAGAGGAGAAGTGATCGATATGACAGGGAGAGCGAATGACTGAGAGAGGGAAAGAGAGTGAAATAAATAGAGAGAAGAAGAGACAGAGATGGTCAGAAAAAGATAGAGGCGGGGGAATAAACAACAGGGAGAGAGAGATATAGAGAGGAAGAGACAGAGATGGTCAGAATAAGATATAGAGGCGGCGGAATAAACAAGAGGGAGATAGAGATAGAGAGAGGAAGAGACAGAGATGGCCAGAAAAAGATATAGGCGGGGGAATAAACAAGAGGGAGATAGAGATAGAGAGAGGAAGAGACAGAGATGGCCAGAAAAAGATAGAGGCGGGGGAATAAACAAGAGGGAGAGAGAGAGAGAGAGAGAGAGAGAGAGAGAGATGGCCAGAATAAGATAGAGGCGGGGGAATAAACAAGAGGGAGATAGAGAGAGAGTGAGAGGAAGAGACAGAGATGATCAGAATAAGACATAGGCGGGGGAATAAACAAGAGGGAGATAGAGATAGAGAGAGGAAGAGACAGAGATGGCCAGAAAAAGATAGAGGCGGGGAAATAAACAAGAGGGAGATAGAGATAGAGAGAGGAAGAGACAGAGATGGCCAGAAAAAGATAGAGGCGGGAGAATAAACAAGAGGGAGAGGGAGATAGAGATAGAGAGAGGAAGAGACAGAGATGGCTAGAAAAAGATACAGGCGGGGGAATAAACAAGAGGGAGATAGAGAGAGAGTGAGAGGAAGAGACAGAGATGGTCAGAATAAGATATAGGCGGGGGAATAAACAAGAGGGAGAGAGAGAGAGTGAGAGGAAGAGACAGAGATGGTCAGAATAAGATAGAGGCGGGGGAATAAACAAGAGGGAGAGAGAGAGTGAGTAAGAGACAGAGATGGTCAGAATAAGATAGAGGCGGGGGAATAAACAAGAGGGAGAGAGAGACAGGCCGTGAGCGTGAAAGAATGAGAGGGAGAGACTAGAGAGAATGAGGAAGAGACGGAGGGAGACGGTCCGACAGACAGACAGACAAGACAGACAGACAAGACAGACTGAGAGATTCTGCTTGTTCTTTATATACATGTATTAGTATTCATGCGAGGTGGTTATTCTCAATCGGGGTCGCCGCCGCAATCATCTCGGAGACAGTAGGTGTTTCAAATCACGAACGATATCCGAACAGACCCTCGACGTTTCCAGTAATAATTGCCAGTGAGGTTCTGAGATCTTGCTTGCATTAAATCGTGCACAACTGATTAAGAACAGAAGAGGGGGGGGGGGGGGGTATTTTGTCAAACATCTGTTTCCAGACCATAACCCTATTTGTCACTTGACCTTCGGGATATTTGGCGAACGACTGAGAGTTAAGCCTCGGTCATACAGGCGACTCAGTCGTTGCGATTCAGTCTTGCGATTCAGTCTTTGGCCGATCGCACATCACATCGTAGGCCATTGACCCGTCACACGATGAACGATAGACGAACGACTGGCGAACGATAACTCCACGCGAGCGGGGCGGAAGTGACGTGTCATAGTGAACACGGCAAACGCGCTTTGCGAGAGCAGACGCTAAATATTCGAACGTCGCTCTACCTTTCTGAAAAATTCCTTTCAACATTACGCCTTTGCAAGAAATAAAGTTCCCAGACAGCTGCAATTAATGTTTTCCGACCGCTGTACACGCCTAAAACGTCTCCTATATATCTGAGTAAAAAACTGTTCTTCCAAAAAGTTTTGAATCGACGAAGAGACGCTGTACGCCACTGTCCGCCATTATTTTACGTCACGGCATCAAGGCCGCAGCAACGCGTTCTGATTGGCTTTGTTGGCTCTGCCCCTGCGATTGACCGACGACTGGATCGCAGGAATAGAACATGTTCTAAACCTCAAAGCTACGAGGGAATCGCATGAGACTGAGTCGCAGACTTGTCGTAGCTGTTTTCTACGACTGAGTCGGCTGTGTGACAGGGTAAATCGCGCGACTCAGTCGCATGTGTGACAGCCCTCTTAGAACCTTCTTCGCGCAAAAAATCCAGTTTCTTGAGGGCGGAGTAGCGCTAACTTCAGCAGTTGCTCCTCTGTACCGGACAGACGGACAGTAAAGTAGCGGGCGGACACAAGACTGATGATCCTTGGCGAACAAGAACCAAACACGATAGTCCACCCACCCACTCCTACTTTATCTCAAACAATAACGATAACAGCCGGACATCACACACGTGCACCGGTTGGCCTAGTGGTAAGGCGTCCGGTCCCGTGATCGGGAGGTCGTGGGTTCGAACCCCGGCCGGGTCATACCTACGACTTTAAAATTGGCAATATAGTGGCTGCTCCGCCTGGCGTCTGGCATTATGGGGTTAGTGCTAGAACTGGTTGGCCCGGTGTCAGAATAATGTGACTGGGTGAGACATGAAGCCTGTGCTGCGACTTCTGTCTTGTGTGTGGCGCACGTTATATGTCAAAGCAGCACCGCCCTGATATGGCCCTTCGTGGTCGGCTGGGCGTTAAGCAAACAAACAAACAAACAAACAGACGTGCACACCAAAAATGAAGAACTCAAGTATGTACATGTACCAGATACTTAAAAGAAGCCGTGTTCCATATAACAAAAGTAGATTATGTTCAAGAATGGTGTCCCAAATTCAAGGAAAGTTTTGCAAGTTAGCAACCCTTGCAGACGGAGCCGGGGAACCGAGGCAGTGTGTTAAATTTGAGGTAAAGTCGGTTTTTTTAAAAAGCGGTAAGTTTGACTTTGAAATTTGATTCATTCCATATGCCTCACCGTTGTGTTCAATGATACTCATTTCAACATCATAAAAGACTGTTGACAGAGGGAGTTAGTTTAGGCCGCTGTTGTTGAAAGATAGTCAATAGATACCGGCATTCCGAGTTTAGCTCGAACGCTAAGAATAACAGCACAAAGGCGCACACCAGAAATGAAGCCGGAACGTAAGTGTATGCACGAGATACATGCAAGAAACATCGCACCATATAATCAAAAAAAACACAAGTACATACATGTAGTACATATAATAAGGAGGTACTTAAAAGGAGAAACGCGCAGAGACTCATATCAGCCGTCGCATGGCTGCTCTCGAAACGAAGCCGGAAGTACGTTCCCGGCGTACATTGCGTGCTGTGACTGCGTCATGGCGGCTGTCGTCTTCTCCATTTTCGACGCCATGCTTCCTGCTCGTAACCACGGAAGGGCGATGTCCAGAGCAGAGGGGTTTTGGGGGTGACGGAAAGAAGTGACCTTACTTCTAAAAGTAGGGGAACAACGTGAGGTAGTCACACTAAAGTGACCTCGACTGAAACGGGAAGAAATTTCCTCGTAGTGAGTCCTTTTCTGTCTTTCTGTCTTTCTTTCTTTCTTTCTTTCTTTTTTTCTTTCTTTTCTTTCTGTCTTTCTTTAATTCTGTCTTTCTTTCTTTCTTTTTCCTTCTATGTAGTTCATAGATTCCTTCTTAGATTTTCTTCTTGTTTTAAGTCTTCGTTGTTGTTGTTGTTGTTGTTGTTGTTGTTGTTGTTGTTGTTGTTGTTGTTGTTGTTGTTGTTGTTGTTGTTGTTGTTGTTGTTGCTGCTGTTGCTGTTGTTGTTGTTGTTGTTGTTGTTGTTGTTGTGATATGGCCTTTAAAAAAAGACAAACAAATCTCAGCTGAATATAGAATTACCAAATGTCTTTTGAAAGACTGCCAAGATTGTATGGAGATAAAATCTCTCAAAGCTTTTATAAAGGTTGGCACAAATGTCAAAGGGACCAGGGTGGGGGCAGGGGGGGGGGGGTAGCCGGCGGTTTTGAGGGGGGGGGGTGGCTTGGGGTGATAACATCTTACAAAGCTTTGATAATTGTTGGCATAAATAGCACAGGGACGGGGGGGTTGGGGTACCGGGGCTTGGGGGGGGGGGGGGGGGGGTCTAGAGGTGATAACATCTTACAAAGCTTTGATAGTTGTTGGCATAAATAGCACAGGAACGGGTGGTCGGGGTACCGGGGCTGGGGGGGGGGGGGGTGGCTTGGGGTGATAACATCTTACAAAGCTTTGATAATTGTTGGCATAAATAGCACAGGGACGGGGGGGTTGGGGTACCGGGGCTGGGGGGGGGGGGGGGGGGTCTAGAGGTGATAACATCTTACAAAGCTTTGATAATTGTTGGCATAAATAGCACAGCGAGAGACATTGGTGAAAACAGACAGGGACAGAGTGAGATTAAATTCGATCAATCACACTTTATTCCCATTGTAATGAATGAGGAAAGAAGTGTTAATATGTTTGCAACCAGCACAACTTTTCCTTTCAACATAGAGTGTTCAAATCCAGCGACATTCAGTCACAAACTGTCAGAGACACTGACAGAGAATGAAACACACGAAGCGAAAATACTTTTGTTCATGTTGTGATTTAAAACTGGGGAAAAAGACAGGGGCGGCAAACAGAGCTTTAGGAGACTGCAAGACAGAGAGACCGAGAATACATACAACTGCCGGGAAAATTCATGCATCCGCACACGCAGACACACACGCACACACACGCGCGTGCACGCACGCACGCACGCACGCACGCACGCACACACACACACACACACACACACACACACACACACACACACACACACACACACACACAGTGACACACAGCACCCCCATGTACAAGAAAATCTCACAACAAAGTAAAGAAAAAATGCATCAATTCAAAACAACTACAACAATATTATGACCCGAAAGCACACGCACTCACACACATGCACGCTAACACACACACACACACACACACACACACACACACACACACACACACACACACACACACACACACACAGTGCCACACACACACACACACAGACATGAAGCACACAAAAAAGGTCGAATGCTGTTCTTTGAAATCTAAAGTTGAGGTGATGTTATCTTTTGACCTTCGACATTTCCACTATCTAGAGAGGTTAATATTGTAGGCTTCATCATGACGTGACGGATAAACGACAATAATATATTATAACAATGACCCAATTCTACAAAACTCTTACAGTTGTGACAGGGGAGGCTACCGCTCCTTTCACAGCAGACTCTGCACCCGAGTTGTTGGCCTTTAAAAGTCAACACCGGTGTATTGTAGAATTCTGTTTGTGATGGGGGCTGGTGGTTTCCGATTGTCTGTATGTTCATGGAAACCTTCGGGTTTGCATAACAGTTTTTATAGGGCTAAGAAATTAGCCCTAACATTTTCAATCCTGTTTGATTGCACTTCGCTTCCCGAGGTGATCGTAGTGTTTCGGCACTCGGTTACATCTGGCGCTTGCGAGCAGGGATGGGACTCGGCATGATATGTTCAGGTAATGGCATAATATGACCACTGAACATTTTTGTGCTGTTCCCATTCTGCGAACTTGGGATGGACAGTGGTCCCCCGGTTCGGAACTTCGGGACGAAGTTCATTCAGACGGGGGCGATTGTGACAGGGGAGGCTACCGCTCCTTTCACAGCAGACTCTGCACCCGAGTTGTTGGCCTTTAAAAGTCAACACCGGTGTATTGTAGAATTCTGTTTGTGATGGGGGCTGGTGGTTTCCGATTGTCTGTATGTTCATGGAAACCTTCGGGTTTGCATAACAGTTTTTATAGGGCTAAGAAATTAGCCCTAACATTTTCAATCCTGTTTGATTGCACTTCGCTTCCCGAGGTGATCGTAGTGTTTCGGCACTCGGTTACACAGTGAAAAAGATACAGGTTGACAAGTATCAGGTTTTGTTTGTTTTATTTTTCTTCTCTACTAATTGTTTCTAACTTTTTTCTTTCTTTTGTTTTTATAATAATAATAATAATAATAATAATTGTACATAGTATGGGTTTGTGTGTGTGTGTGTGTGTGTGTGTGTGTGTGTGTGTGTGTGTGTGTGTGTGTGTGTGTGTGTGTGTGTGTGTGTGTGTTTGTGTGTGTGTGTGTTATTTTGGCGCTTCTTCTTTTCCTCCTATGTTTGCTTTTTTTTAATTTTTTTTTTATAAGACATCATACTCATAACGCTTAATCATTAAAATAGTCCCTCTCATGACGAGAGCTGGTTGCAGAAAACAACTGTGACTGTTTGCTTATGTCATTAACCTCGTTAATAAAGAATGATCTTATCTTATCTTATCTTATGTTATTACCAATTCAGTGCCCCATATGGCTTTTTGACCAATCAGGACGGATTCTAGGTGACCCTCTAAATGTTATAACGGCGTTCAGGCAGGGACCCTTTTTGTTTATCACGCTAAAAATTAACAAGACAAAGTAAAAATGTAATTCAACAATATCAGCGTGATTTATTCTAAAGAATGACACTTCAAATGCTGTCAGGTAATACTCTCTTTATCTAAAAAATACCGAAAAGCGAGGTTTTGTCGGTGGGTGCGTAACGGAACAGCAAGGCACCGCCCATCGTCTGAGTGTGCAATGCCGACCGCTCACTTGAAATCTAAATGATCAAAGTTCGGAAAAATCAAGTGAAATTGCGCCACTCGCTTTACATCAAATGTATCTTTACGTCATTTCCCATCCGTCTGGAGTCGGTTCTAAATCTGTCGCTCAGGCTCTGTTCAACGAGAAAAAGCGAAGCAACCGAAACGCATGTTCAACATGGTTTCTTGTGAGATTGTTGTGTGTCAAAGGCATTTGACCTGTGAATATTCATCACGTCAGGTGTGTTACTCTGATTGGCTGACTCAGGTCACGAGAATTCTTTGACTGACAGGCATAATCAGGTAGAAGCGCTCAAGTTCCCATTGCGGCTGTTCTGTCTAATTCGCGGGGTTGCTTCGAAATTTCTTTTGGTCGAATTAAACGGTAATAAAACCGTTATTTCTAATATGCTGACTGTTAGCAAATGATAACAGACATGTCTCACAAACGATATCAGCATTCGCCTAAAAGGCTCACGCTTGACATCTTTTTTCTCGACATGTCTTGTTATCATTTGCTAACAGTCAGCATATTAGAAATAACTCATATTATCTTATGTTATCTTATCTTATCCGCCGATGTCGTCATCGTCACGGCCTCTCAGAAGTTGTATATGTCACCCTGACTACCCTGCAGACGACAGCTTCTAACGAGGAGAAGAAAGAAGGAAAAGAGCTTGACTGCAAGCTTTACTTGAGCACAGGCGGCGCTCGAGCGTGCGGGAGGGAGAGACGTCATTTTATTGATCGTCGCATAGGTCGTGACGTCAGCAGGGATGCGTGAACATGCACCATATGGACAGCTAGTGTAGTGCTGGTAGCCGTCGTATTGCATTGATATCGATATATGTTGACTTTTAGGGGTTTCTGTCTGTGTGTGTGTGTGTGGGTGTGTGTGCGTGTGTGTGTGTATATATATGTGTGTGTGTGTATGTGCGTGTGTGTGTATGTGTGTGCGCGTCTGTGTGTGCGTCTGTCTGTACGTGCCTGTATATGTTTGTGGGTGTGTGTTCGTGCGTGCGTGCGTGTGTGTGTGGCCTTCGTGGTGTATATACTGTCTATCCTTGTCGACTTTTGGAGATTTTTCTGTAGAGAATGAATTGATTTTTTATCCTACATACGCGAGAGAGACTACCCGTGTGATAAATAAACCATCTCTGCACACGTGTGTATTTCATGTTAATGTGGTCAGGTCAAACTAGAGTCTGGCAGGAACCTCATTTTCATCTGCTCATGATGACAAAGACCGAGACAAACTTCATTCTGGAAACACTTTTTCTTTAGCTGTTTAGTCTGGAACATTTTTTTTTAGAACTTGCACGTGACACTATAAAAGGTGTCTTTTTGCTTTTGACGTAAGAGCTTTCGCGGGCTTTTGAAGATAGTATCGAGGTCCTAGAAGACGCGTCTTCCATTTGGACACTTCGACCCCAGGAAGTTTGAAGCAGAAGTCAAGCAAGTACAGAATGTTTATAGGATAAACAGAATACTACATGGCTTGCTGCGTGAGAACAGGTTTACGCTCGTTGCTTTCTTAAATATTGGAAAGCTCGCTTTTGCTCGCATTTCAAATTTTTTTTTAAACACAGAAAGCATGTAGTTTTCTCTATGTTGTTTCGTGTTGGTGTATTTTTCCCTTAGATTTTGCTGGTGATGTAAGTTACGAACCTGTGATTTTTTGTTTGTTAAATGTTCGCCTGTAAATGTTACAGTTAATCTGTGAAACCAGGGAATACGTGTATTAACTAAACTATTTTAGGTAATACATGATTTAACTGTTTTTTTCCGTCAGTTAATTCATGTATTACCTAGTTAATACACGTATTCCCTGGTTTCACAGATTAACCGTAACATATATTCCTCTCAGAATGTGTGTGTGTGTCTGGGTGTGTGTGTGTGTGTGTGTGTGTGTGTGTGTGTGTGTGTGTGTGTGCGCGTGTGTGTGCGCGCGTGTGTGTGTGTATGTGCGTGCGTGTGTGTGTGTGTGTGTGTGTGTGTGTGTGTGTGTGTGTGTGTGTGTGTGTGCGAGCGAGCGTGCGTGTGTACACGTGCGTGCATGCGTGCGTGTATGTGTGTGTGTGTGTGTGTGTGTGTGCGTGAGGGGGCCCAGTGAAAGTGGGGGGGCGGGGGGGGGGGGAGGAGGAGGAGAGGTAGCGCGCGTAGGAGAGAAAAAGACAGACAGACAGACAGACAGACAGGGTCCGTCTGCCTAAATGTTATTCTGCCTGTCTCCATCCGTACCGATATGCATGTATGCCTGCTAGTCTGTCCGTTCTCTCATTTACAGTGATTTCCAATGCGTGTTTAAAGGCATAGTAAGCCTCCCGTAAACCATCACAGATACGGTCAGGCTTTTACACACAGTACAAACACCCTTTCATTTAAACACTCACCGATTGAGAACATCCTAGGTGCCCTCCGTAAAGAGCGAACAATTTTCAAAGAATTTATTTTTGCGTGGTTTATCTTACCCCTGAGCCATCGTGAACCCGTGTGATCCAGTTTCCCTTTTTCACAATGTAGTCGTCAGTTAGTCATTTGAATGCGACTCGATGTGAGCTTATTTACAATAGCACGTTTTTATGCACAAAACAAACGGCTGTGGTTCACAAGAACTCTAGCGATGGCTTTTGACTGTTGAGAGGAACGGCGATATGCATAAACCGTCGTCTGCTACGACCCTTGCGTGACCCTGCTTCCGGGCTTTTCTTTTTTCAAACTTTCACAACTTCGAATTGTACTGATCTTGTCTTGATTAAAAAAAGAATTCTTTTATGATTAAAGAATGTTTGTGTAACAAGCTGTCAATTTATTATTTAGATTTTAAAAGTTAGGTCTAGCGCAAAAACGCACCACGGTCCAAAAACATTTTGATAATCATTGATTCACGGCTATCGCCAGTTTACATCGATAGAATGAGACCCGAAGGGAAGTAACTCATGTTTGACCTGAGTTCAGGATGGGTCCAAAAAGTGTTCGAGACAATCTGCAAAATTAATTCTTTAAAAAATTGCTCGCTCTTTACGTAGGATGTTCCCGTTTGGTGAGCGTTCAAATGGAAGGGTGTTTGTACTGTGTGTAAAAGCCTGACAGTATCTGTGATGGTTTACGGGAGGCTTACTGTCCGGGCGTGATTTCCGGTATTGAATATTCATAACAGCCGTCCAGCACCAAAACGAGGCGCCATTGTTGTAGAGGACCAAGTCCACGAAAATAAATTCTTTGAAAATTTCTCACGCTCGACAGAAAGCAGCCAGGATGTTCCCGTTCGGTGAGCGTTCAAATGGAAGTATGCTTGTACTGTATGTAGACGCTCGGGGAGCTCTGTGATGGTTTACGGGAGGCTTACTGTGCCTTTAACTGCTGACATTATTATGCATGCGGGTTTGTCACATTGTGCAAATAAAGACTGCCTTTCATAACAGAAAAGCTATATTGATCTTTTTTCTCCAACAAAATGGGAAGCGAGAAAGGAATTGGAGGGAAGTCAAAAGTGCATGAGGATTGGGGTGTGGAAAGGGCCGGGAGGGGGGAGGGGGGGGGTAGTATGAAGTCTATCCATTTTTAAGCCAACAGCAACCTTCTTAAGACGCTGTTCTGCATCAAATAAGAACAGGCAAACCCTTTGGGAAGCCTTGTCAAAATTAATGGGCGATTTTTGTTTGTATTCGGTACAAAAATAGCTTTTGGAAATAAGTAATCTGGCAAACAGACATAAAATTCAAATGAGAAAAAAACACACAAAAAACAATAGTAAACACGGGAAAGAAAGCACCATGAGTGCGCTGAGGTGATCCCCGCAAACAAGGTTCTTATCCCTCTGAAAAGAAATGAAAAAAACATCTGTTGAAAGACAACACACAGTCTTTGCTCTCACCATCTTTTGAGATTGCAGAAGCAAGTTTTCACTCTCATACACTCTGTTTTCACAAGTTCTAACTCTGTTCATTCACATAACCGTGCGTTCACTTCAAATGCCATTAGGTCGAGGCTCCATAGTGAGTGCTTGTTTTGTCAATGATTAAACGTTCCATAAAATCATAAACCATGTTTTGACAGATAACGCAGTAAAAGAAAACAATCAAATAACACAAGCAAGTGAACAAGCATACCATCGCGCGCCCACCCCTCCCGAGAGGAACGACATCATCAACAACAACAGCAACAACAGCAACAATAACAACAACAACAACAACAGCAGCAGCAGCAGCAACAGCAACAGCAACAAACAACAACAAACAACAAACAACAAGCAACAAAATCATCAAAATACCGATGACAACAGGCAGAAATTGGAGAGGTTTCGAGGAACACGATTGCTTAATGCTGTTTGGGTAAACAAGTTTTTAAAAGCCACATAGTTAACTATGTCTGCTGTCCTTGAACAGAGAACTGTAATTTCTTGTTTGTTTGTTATTGTTCATTTTTATGTTTGTTTGTTAGTTTGTTTGTTTGTTTGTTTGTTTGTTTGTTTGTTCTTGTCATACAGCAATGTATCACATGTGACCACAAAAACTCTCCGAGTTGTGACGTCATCGGGAGAAATATAGCTAATAGATGGAGAAAGGACATGGGACAGATGGAGGTTAGATACAACTAAAAAATATAAAATATAAAGAACAGGTACTAGTACCTACATCTGCCGGGAGACTTTTCTGTCTTCATTATATACATATATGTCTCTCTCTGTGTGTGTGTGTGTGTGTGTGTGTGTGTGTGTGTGTGTGTGTGTGTGTGTGTGTGTGTGTGTGTGTGTGTGTGTGTGTCTCTCTCTCTCTCTCTCTCTCTCTCTCTCTCTCTCTCTCTCTCTCTCTCTCTCTCATTTAAATCGGGTTGCGTGTACATGTATACGCGTGGATTTACACGTGTGCGGGTGTAGTCTATATAATCGTATGTGTGTGTGTGTGTGTGTGTGTGTGTGTGTGTGTGTGTGTGTGTGTGTGTGTGTGTGTGTGTTTGTTCGTCTGCAGCCATTGTTGTTTTTGAATAGATATGTATTTAGACATGTTCCCCTACTAGTCACGCGAGGGTAACGCCGACTAGTGGTTTATTGGTTTTAAATATTTGTGGTCTGCAGATTGATTGGTTTTATGAGTGTGTGTTAACTGTCCTAGACCAAACATTTGGATCAGTATTTTCTTTTGTGTGTACATACTATACCTTGCTTTTTACCCTTAGTCTTAGATATTTTTGTTTACCAATGGCTTTTGTGTCGGTGTGAATGTTTGTTCGTACTCATAAACTAGTTTGCTATGTTTTTGTTGTTATTAATGTTTTGTTCATTCGTCCTTTTACCCCTTTTATGAATGATGCAGAAATTGTTGTTTTACCTTGTCTATAAGGCTTTTATTAGCTAATGACAATAAAGTGCCAAAGCGTAAAAAAAAGCGTCTCTCTCTCTCTCTCTCTCTCTCTCTCTCTCTCTCTCTCTCTCTCTCTCTCTCTCTCTCTCTCTCTCTCTCTCTCTCTCTCTCTTATATTTGTAATGTGCGTCTGTCTTTATGTGTTGTATAAAGGACAGGTTGGAAGAATAGGCTTTGCCTAAAACCTTTATCCTTTTGTAATAAAGTTCTGAGTCTGAGTCTGAGTCTGAGTCTCTCTCTCTCTCTCTCTCTCTCTCTCTCTCTCTCTCTCTCTCTCTCTCTCTCTCTCTCTCTCTCTCTCTCTCTCTCTCTCTCTCTCTCTCTCTCTCTCTCTCTTTTTCAGCGAGGCCGGGATTACACCTGAAGGAAAAGCATAAAATTTCACCAATCGTAACTTTTAAAAGTAAGATGCCAGTATAGCAAATAAAAAGACTATCATTGATCACCACTTGTCCGGTAAGTATGTTATACAGTGATAATTTATGATAACCGGCGTTGAACCCAAAAAGTCACATGCCAGTGAAGCCAATCCAAAGATCTTCACACTTTTTGAAAGTTCATACACTGAAAATTATGAAATTTACAATAAATGGCGTCTGACCAAGACTACCCATGTATACCAGTTAGTACCTAGTCAAACTATGCGGGTCCGGAAGACCATACACACGTCTAGGACAAGGAACGAGAACAGCTCTGGGCTGACCACAGGCGGAAGGTATCGTCCACTGGACTACTACTATCACAGAAAGACTACAAGGTACGTCACTCACCTTCGAGTCTTCTGTGTTCTTGGAGTCGCTTCCTGGGGAAAAATATTGTTCAAGACGGTTTGCCTCTTCAAACAGTCTGTGTAAGGTCAAATAAATACAGTTGAATGATTGTTTGAACTGTATGTACCTTTAATTTTCAGCTTCCGTCCGCTGCAGGTTGTTTTTAACCATCATTTGGACGAATCTTCGTTTGCGAGCCGCCAGGTTCCACCTTGCGTCAAATCATGCAGTCCGCACCGAATATGCATACCAGCGCTCATTGGTCTAAAACATATGTAAATATTGTGCAGCAAGGGAAGCTACCCTCGGGAGTTTTCACTTTCGGTATTAGTGAACCGATGCAGACGATTTCAGTCGACCAATGAAAATAATCATCGAATATCCTGTTATTAACCAATGAGCGGTGGTATGCATATTCGGTGCACGTGCAGGATGCATGATTTGACGCAAGGTGGAACCTGGCGGCTCGCAAACGAAGATTCGTCCAAATGATGGTTAATAACAACCTGCAGCGGACGGAAGCTGAAAATTAAAGGTACATACAGTTCAAACAATCATTCAACTGTATTTATTTGACCTTACACAGACTGTAGGAAGAGGCAAACCGTCTTGAACAATATTTTTCCCCAGGAAGCGACTCCAAGAACACAGAAGACTCGAAGGTGAGTGACGTACCTTGTAGTCTTTCTGTGATAGTAGTAGTCCAGTGGACGATACCTTCCGCCTGTGGGCTGACCAAGACGACGGCCATAGCAAAGCGTCACAAACATCTGCTGGGGCAAAAACGAAGAACAAACAACCGAACGTGACACACTGCTGGCAACTGCTGCTACTGAAAGCTGGCTGAGCAAGCACTCGACATCGTCCCTCCCCCCCCCCCCCCCTTCCTCACCCCCCCCCCCCCTTCCCCACATCTTCCTCTCCCCCATCCCCGCCATATTTGCTCACCAATCCATTTCTTCACTCCCTGTGTTGGAGGTAAATAGCAATGTAGGCAAGCAATTAGTTAAAAGCGTGGACAGGGTAAAAGTGAGTGCATATTGTCACGTAAATGTTCAAACACACTCGACATAAACGCTGACTAAAAATAATCACACGCAGATTCAGGCGCGTGTGCAAACACTCGGCACTGATACGCACAGGGCTGAGCG
>NC_090256.1:82422826-82424298 GCF_037325665.1 Littorina saxatilis | reverse complement strand
GAGAGAGAGATCAGTATGGCCCGAGGGCATCAGTAATGAAGGAGTTTTTGCGTAAGTTGATGTGGCACTGTGGCGACCTCATGTTTAATCACATTAATTGAAATTTTGGTAACAAAAAACTTTGACTTAGTCCGGACACTAAGATTGCATTTTAGTTTAGAAGCTTTTAAATAAATAATTTGTTCATGAAGAGACCAGCACGACCCATCTCGGTCTTTGTGACAGTGTCGGCTAGCCGGGGCTGGGCCGCTATTGCGCGGGTCCGCTATTGCGCGGGTCCGCTATTGCGCGAATCTAACCCTAACCCTAACCCTAACCCTAATCCTAACCCTAACCCTAACCCTAACCCTAAAGATTCGCGCAATAGCGGCCCCGCGCAATAGCGGCCCGCGCAATAGCGGGCCGACCCCGGCTAGCCAAGCCTTTACTAGTCTCCATAATCCCTATTTCCGTGTTTTTAATGTTGACCTTTTAAGTTTCTTTAGACTAATACTGACTAATGTTTTGATATTGCTTAACGCCACTATATTTGTTCATGTCTGAGGGACTCTGCAAGGACTGAATCAGTCTACAGTAAGCATGTTTTGATGGTGCACGGCCACTTATCAATCCATATCCAACATCAGAATGTCAATAACCTTCAGTCATAAAGAATGACATGGTGTCCAGCCTAGTATGGCCTCTCTGTTTCATGTCTGAGTCAGTGACTGTGAACTCAATATTCAGAGACCATACTCTGCAGTTGCACGGGCAATTAGCAATCTTTGTTCAGTGTATAATAAAATTATATGTAGCGTAACTTGAATAACTTTCAGTTATGGGATGACAGTGTCTATCCCGATATGGCCGCTCTGTTACATATATACATGTCTGAGTGACTGTGAACTGAATGTTCAGTGGCGGCCACATTCTGCAGCTGCACTACCGATTAAGGGCAGAATATACCTGCGCAGTTTCAGCCGCGGCACAGACGACGCACTGCATATTATTTATGCTGCGTTGGGGTTTATGACGAATACTTGGCCTGTTTTCTGTTCACCGCAACGGGTAGCGGGCTGGGATAATCTGCAGTACGTCGTCTGTCCTGCTGAAGTTACATAGGTGAGCGCCAGGCCTTAGCAATCCATGCATCGTTACTTCAATACTCAAGTTCAGTCCTGTGATGACATGGTAAGGCGGCTGAAGCGAGTCGGAAGAGACACTCGGATCTCACTAACAGGAACTACCGTTCCTGATTCATATCACTGCTCTGTTGAACAACACAGAACGGCGCGGCCCTTTAAATTTAAATTCATCGGTCACTGATATAGGCCCTATCGGTATTCCAAGCTCTCGTAATCTCTCGCAAACTTCAGAGCATAGCAAAGCATGCGGTACAGCGATCTCGTGCGAGCTGCACAAGCCAAGGTTCGAAGTTCTCGCGATGTTCAAAGCATAACAAAGAGCGTGTCTCGCGAGAGCTGCTCAGATAC
>NC_090256.1:82397826-82420326 GCF_037325665.1 Littorina saxatilis | reverse complement strand
AAAACGGGGATGGGATGGGACATTGGCCATTGCTATCTTCTCTGAGTCATCAATAGAGTTGGCCCGAGTACGTCCTGGCCTGGATTCAAACATTTGACGAGTCCAAATGAGTTACCAAACTTGACGCCCGAGGTTCTTAAACATACATTCTTTCCTTTTTAAACGATGGAGTATGCTCATTATCTCAGATTTCACAGATCTCCCCCGAAAGCGGTGTATGGCTGCCTAAATGGCGGGGCAAAAACGGTCATACACGTGAAAACCCACTCGTGCGAAAACATGAGTGAACGTGGGAGTTTCAGCCTATAAACGAAGAAGAAGAAGAAGAAGAAGAAGATCTCCGATTTATCACGACGTTTACATGGGATAAGAGAATCCTTCCACATGGACACATACACAAAATTCCTCAGACGTCAATAAAACCCTGTCTTTTTAATCCTATCCCAGCTTTGACCTGAGATAAGAGCACCCTTTACAGTTGGACACATACACAAAATCCCCCAGACGTCAATAAAACCCTGTCTTTTTAATCCTATCCCAGCTTTGACCTGAGATAAGAGCACCCTTTACAGTTGGACACATACATAAAATCCCCCAGACGTCAATAAAACCCTGGCTTTTTACATCCTATCCCAGCTTTGACTTGAGATTAGAGCAGCCTTTACAGTTGGACACATACACAAAATCCCCCAGACGTCAATAAAACCCTGGCTTTTTACATCCTATCCCAGCTTTGACTTGAGATTAGAGCAGCCTTTACAGTTGGACACATACACAAAATCCTCCAGACGTCAATAAAACCCTGGCTTTTTACATCCTATCCCAGCTTTGACTTGAGATTAGAGCAGCCTTTACAGTTGGACACATACACAAAATCCCCCAGACGTCAATAAAACCCTGGCTTTTTACATCCTATCCCTGCTTTGACTTGAGATAAGAGCACCCTTTACAGTTGGACACATACACAAAATCCCCAGACGTCAATAAAACCCTGGCTTTTTACATCCTATCCCAGCTTTGACCTGAGATAAGAGCACCCTTTACAGTTGGACACATACACAAAATCCCCCAGACGTCAATAAAACCCTGGCTTTTTACATCCTATCCCAGCTTTGACTTGAGATTAGAGCAGCCTTTACAGTTGGACACATACACAAAATCCCCCAGACGTCAATAAAACCCTGGCTTTTTACATCCTATCCCAGCTTTGACTTGAGATTAGAGCAGCCTTTACAGTTGGACACATACACAAAATCCCCCAGACGTCAATAAAACCCTGGCTTTTTACATCCTATCCCAGCTTTGACTTGAGATTAGAGCAGCCTTTACAGTTGGACACATACACAAAATCCTCCAGACGTCAATAAAACCCTGGCTTTTTACATCCTATCCCAGCTTTGACTTGAGATTAGAGCAGCCTTTACAGTTGGACACATACACAAAATCCCCCAGACGTCAATAAAACCCTGGCTTTTTACATCCTATCCCTGCTTTGACTTGAGATTAGAGCAGCCTTTACAGTTGGACACATACACAAAATCCCCCAGACGTCAATAAAACCCTGGCTTTTTACATCCTATCCCAGCTTTGACCTGAGATAAGAGCACCCTTTACAGTTGGACACATACACAAAATCCCCCAGACGTCAATAAAACCCTGGCTTTTTACATCCTATCCCAGCTTTGACTTGAGATTAGAGCAGCCTTTACAGTTGGACACATACACAAAATCCCCCAGACGTCAATAAAACCCTGGCTTTTTACATCCTATCCCAGCTTTGACTTGAGATTAGAGCAGCCTTTACAGTTGGACACATACACAAAATCCTCCAGACGTCAATAAAACCCTGGCTTTTTACATCCTATCCCAGCTTTGACTTGAGATTAGAGCAGCCTTTACAGTTGGACACATACACAAAATCCCCCAGACGTCAATAAAACCCTGGCTTTTTACATCCTATCCCTGCTTTGACTTGAGATTAGAGCAGCCTTTACAGTTGGACACATACACAAAATCCCCCAGACGTCAATAAAACCCTGGCTTTTTACATCCTATCCCAGCTTTGACTTGAGATTAGAGCAGCCTTTACAGTTGGACACATGCACAAATTCCCCCAGACGTCAATAAAACCCTGGCTTTTTACATCCTATCCCAGCTTTGACTTGAGATTAGAGCAGCCTTTACAGTTGGACACATACACAAAATCCCCCAGACGTCAATAAAACCCTGGTTTTTTACATCCTATCCCAGCTTTGACTTGAGATTAGAGCAGCCTTTACAGTTGGACACATACACAAAATCCCTCAGACGTCAATAAAACCCTGGCTTTTTACATCCTATCCCAGCTTTGACTTGAGATTAGAGCACCCTTTACAGTTGGACACATACACAAAATCCCCCAGACGTCAATAAAACCCTGGCTTTTTACATCCTATCCCAGCTTTGACTTGAGATTAGAGCAGCCTTTACAGTTGGACACATACACAAAATCCCCCAGACGTCAATAAAACCCTGGCTTTTTACATCCTATCCCAGCTTTGACTTGAGATTAGAGCAGCCTTTACAGTTGGACACATACCAACAGTCTATACAGCCTGGCTGCTTTCTGTGCAGGGTGGGAAATTTTTGTTGAATTAATTTCGGACCCCGGGTTGATACATGTGTTATGTACGAAATTAATTCGGCAGAAAAAAATCCACTTCACACTGTGAACAGCCAGGCTGAAGACTGTTGGTGTGTGTTCAACTCAGTGTAAAGGGTGCTCTTATCTCAGGTCAAAGCTTGGAGGGGTATATGCAAGACAGGGTTTCATTGACGGTTGGCAAGGTACAGGCTTGCAGCGTGGCCTGGAATATCTTTGCCACGGTTAAGGGCAGAATATACCTGCGCAGAGTCAGCGGCACAGACGACGCACTGCAGATTATCCCAGCCCGCTATACCCGTTGCGTGAAAAGAAAACACGCCAAGTACTCGTCATAATCCCCATCGCAGCATCAATAACATGCAGTGCGTCGTCTGTGCGGCTGACTCTGCGCAGGTATATTCTGCCCATAACCAGGAAACTTGCTCAGCTCAGTGCGTTGCACAGAGACTTATTGCCTTTATCAGTTACATCAAATCTCTTGTCTTTATCATGCAGTTACATCAGTCAAATCTCTTGTCTTTATCATGCAGTTACATCAGTCAAATCTCTTGTCTTTATCATGCAGTACATCAAATCTCTTGTCTTTATCATGCAGTTACATCAAATCTCTTGTCTTTATCATGCAGTTACATCAAATCTCTTGTCTTTATCATGCAGTTACATCAAATCTCTTGTCTTTATCATGCAGTTACATCAGTCAAATCTCTTGTCTTTATCATGCAGTTACATCAGTCAAATCTCTTGTCTTTATCATGCAGTTACATCAAATCTCTTGTCTTTATCATGCAGTTACATCAAATCTCTTGTCTTTATCATGCAGTTACATCAGTCAAATCTCTTGTCTTTATCATGCAGTTACATCAAATTTCTTGTCTTTATCATGCAGTTACATCAAATCTCTTGTCTTTATCATGCAGTTACGTCAAACCTCTTGTCTTTATCATGCAGTTACATCAAATCTCTTGTCTTTATCATGCAGTTACATCAGTCAAATCTCTTGTCTTTATCATGCAGTTACATCAGTAAGATCTCTTGTCTTTATCATGCAGTTACATCAAATCTCTTGTCTTTATCATGCAGTTACATCAAATCTCTTGTCTTTATCATGCAGTTACATCAAATCTCTTGTCTTTATCATGCAGTTACATCAAATCTCTTGTCTTTATCATGCAGTTACATCAGTCAAATCTCTTGTCTTTATCATGCAGTTACATCAGTCAAATCTCTTGTCTTTATCATGCAGTTACATCAAATCTCTTGTCTTTATCATGCAGTTACATCAGTCAAATCTCTTGTCTTTATCATGCAGTTACATCAAATCTCTTGTCTTTATCATGCACTTACATCAAATCTCTTGTCTTTATCATGCAGTTACATCAGTCATATCTCTTGTCTTTATCATGCAGTTACATCAAATCTCTTGTCTTTATCATGCACTTACATCAAATCTCTTGTCTTTATCATGCAGTTACATCAGTCAAATCTCTTGTCTTTATCATGAAGTTACATCAAATCTCTTGTCTTTATCATGCGGTTACATCAAATCTCTTGTCTTTATCATGCAGTTACATCAAATCTCTTGTCTTTATCATGCAGTTACATCAGTCAAATCTCTTGTCTTTATCATGCAGTTACATCAGTCAACTCTCTTGTCTTTATCATGCAGTTACATCAAATCTCTTGTCTTTATCATGCAGTTACATCAAATCTCTTGTCTTTATCATGCAGTTACATCAGTCAAATCTCTTGTCTTTATCATGCAGTTACATCAGTCAAATCTCTTGTCTTTATCATGCAGTTACATCAAATCTCTTGTCTTTATCATGCAGTTACATCAAATCTCTTGTCTTTATCATGCAGTTACATCAGTCAAATCTCTTGTCTTTATCATGCAGTTACATCAAATCTCTTGTCTTTATCATGCAGTTACATCAAATCTCTTGTCTTTATCATGCAGTTACATCAGTCAAACCTCAAGTGTACCCAAACATTGCACGTCAGTGGCCGGGTTAAACGTATTTCCCTTATCGTCAAAATACCAGGATAAAGAAGTCATTGACATGGCCGTCAGGAACTGTGCCAAGAAACACATTTCCTTTATCAAAACTTGACATCTTGATACGTGACATCCACTGCTTGTAATTGTATCAGTAGCCGGCGTGCACCGAATATTAAAAGGTACCTTCATTTGATTGTAAGCGAGCAAGTACTGACACCCCTACAGATATCCTCGGGCTTTCACATGGGATAAAAGTTTCCTTTCATTTGTCGTTGTATTTTGATTGTACAGCGGGCGCAGTGGCGCAGTGGCGTGGTGGTAAGACGTCGGCCTCATAAGCAGGAGGTGGTGAGTTCGAATCCCGGTCGCTGCCGCCTGGTGGGTTAAGAGTGGAGATTTTTTCGATCTCCCAGGTCAACTTATGTGCAGACCTGCTAGTGACTTAACCCCCTTCGTGTGTACACGCAAGCACAAGACCAAGTGCGCACGGAAAAGATCCTGTAATCCATGTCAAAGTTCGGTGGGTTATGGAAACACAAACATACCCAGCATGCCTACTCAACGAAAGCGGAGTGAGCTGATTATGCTCTCAGAGTATAGTGTGGGGAACCCAAATGGGCAAACGAGCTCACACGTGACCAGAAAATTCTGGAACGCCGAAGAAGAAGAAGAAGATTGTACTGCGCTTTAAGCAGGGTTAACTATTATCATCTGTGCACAAACAAAAAACCACATTAAAAACACAAACAAACAAAAAGAAAAAAAAACCACACACACAAAAACAACACGCCAGCCTAGTTGTTGAGTTTGAAAAGTGAAACTTTTTGGGAAATAATGTAACAGATTGATATAGGTTTCGGTTACGAAATTAGTTCAGCAAAAAAATTGCCAGTGTGTAAAAGAGCAGGCCGACTTTCGATTTTTGTTTTTATAGTTGAAGGTTTCTCTTATCCCATGTAAATACCTGTGTTGAGTACATGACAGAGAAAGCAGGTCTCGGCTAAACTGAAAAACCTTGGTCAACATACTGTGTGGGGTCAGTAGAAAGTGTCAAAACTGAGATCACATTTTCGCTTTCTGAAAGAGTGTTGACCTAAAGGCATTCTACCGATTACACAAATGTAGGCCTACTTGGCGCACTTCGCCAGTAAAAATACTTGTGCTATTCGAATATATTAAATGATCTAATAAGTTTCTTCGTTTAGTTTCAACCTCGATGCGCGCGGAAGGTGTAGTCTATGAAAGAGTTTGGCAAAACACACACACATGCACACACACACACACACACACACACACACACACACGAGCGCGCACACACACACACACACACACACACACGTTCAATCTTGCATTTTTGCTAGTTGTGATATATCAGGCATCAAATTCCAGCGCCTGTGCGTGGTTATTGATAGTGAAAGCACTGGCTCAGGATACCAAGGATATTATTATTTTACCACTGTCTCGGAGCACGTCAAACAACTTCCGAGGGGTGACATTTGGCAGAGACCGTTTTGCTGCCTTCTGCTCTCTCCCACTTATTCAACCCCCAGTCCAACCTTCCTCCCTCTCTAGCTCTCCCTCGCCACCTCGTCCCCCTCCACCCCCACCTTCCTTCCCTCACAATTTCCTTTAAAACCCTACACGCCACCTCCCCACCTTTCCCCCTCCCACCGATTTCCTTTTGCCCAAATTCCTGCGTACGGAAAGTATATTTTTCCTCCTATGCGTCTTTTTCTCATGATTTGAAAATTGTTAATATCCGTTTGGCGGTATCCATCTTGTTTTTTTGTTTATTCTAGTAGTATCTGTCTGTTTGTCTGTTTGTCTGTCTGTCTGTGTTTCAATATCAGTCTCTCTGTTTCTGTCTCTGTCTCTGTCGGTCTGTCTGTCTGTCTGTCTGTCTGTCTGTCTGTCTGCCCCCCCCATCTCTCTCTCTCTCTCTCTCTTTCTCTCTCTCTCTCTCTCTCTCTCTCTCTGGTGTATTCTCTCTTTGCTAGTAAGCCGCCATAGAGATGTAGCCACCCTTGTTGAGCACTGTTCAACTTCTCGCCTGATTTTTAGGGCAACTTGCCTCTGGTTGGACGCTATATTTAGCTGAACGTAACCTCACCTATTACCATTGGTTCGCTTTCACGGTAATGCTGTTAACCCGTGATTTGTAAAAATGTAAAAATATTTTACAAATCACGGCGAACCTAAAACCGCGATTTGTAAAAATGTAAAAATGGAAAAATATCGCATTCCACAAAGTAATGCATGCCTTTTATTATTATTATTTTTCTTGTTTAGAGCCTCTACGCTGAGTGGTGGGGGTGGTTTTAGTTCCACATCCCATTTTGGTGCAATCCCATTTTGCCGCCGTCCCATTTTTTGCCCCATCCCATTTTCGCGACATTTCACAAGCCAAACGTCATTTTACTAACATGTCATAACAATAGCGCGACATCCCATTTTGACACCATATCCCATGTGGGCGCCATGCCGTTTCACCGCATTCCATTTCGCCCCCATCCCATTGTCGCGACATTTCACAAGCCAAGCGCAAGCGTCATTTTACTACCGTGTCATAACAATTGCGCGACATCCCATTTTGACACCATCCCATTTGGCCGCCATCCCATTTTTTACATTTAGTCAAGTTTTGACTAAATGTTTTAACATAGAGGGGGGAATCGAGACGAGGGTCGTTGTGTATGTGTGTGTGTGTGTGTGTGTGTGTGTGTGTGTGTGTGTGTGTGTGTGTGTGTGTGTGTGTCTATGTGTGTGTGTGTGTAGAGCGATTCAGACTAAACTACTGGGCCGATCTTTATGAAATTTGACATGAGAGTTTCTGGGTATGATATCCCCGGACGTTTTTTTTCATTTTTTCGATAAATACCTTTGATGACGTCATATCCGGCTTTTTGTAAAAGTTGAGGCGGCACTGTCACACCCTCATTTTTCAATTAAATTGATTGAAATTTTGGCAAAGCAATCTTCGACGAAGGCCGGGGTTTGGTATTACATTTCAGCTTGGTGGCTTAAAAACTAATGAGTGAGTTTGGTCATTAAAAATCGGAAACTTGTAATTAAAATTATTTTTTTATTAAACGATCCAAAAACAATTTCATCTTATTCTTCGTCATTTTCTGATTCCAGAAACATATACATATGTTATATTTGGATTAAAAACAATCTCTGAAAATTAAAAATATAAAAATTATGATCAAAATTAAATTTCCGAAATCGATTTAAAAACTATTTCATCTTATTCCTTGTCGGTTCCTGATTCCAAAAACATATAGATATGATATGTTTGGATTAAAAACACGCTCAGAAAGTTAAAACGAAGAGAGGTACAGTAAAGCGTGCTATGAAGCACAGCGCAACCGCTGCCGCGCCAAACAGGCTCGTCACTTTCACTGCCTTTTGCACTAGCGGCGGACTACGTTCAGTTTCATTCTGTGAGTTCCACAGCTTGACAAAATGTAGTAATTTCGCCTTACGCGACTTGTTATTCATTCTTCTTGCCAAGCCTCACTATACTACTATACTGCGTTATTCAACTAGGAAGACATTCCGTTTTCGCCAAATCCCAATTTTGCCACAATCCAAAATGTCGCGAAATAGGGATGGCGGCGAAATGGGATGACGGCAAAACGGCATGGCGACAAAATGGAATGTGGCGCTAGTGGTATGACACGGTGGTAAAATGACACTTGGCCTGTGAAATGTCGCGAAAATGGGATGGGGGCAAAATGGGATAACGGCGAAACGGGATTGCGCCAAAATGGGATGTGGAGCTAATGGTACATGACATGGTGGTAACATGACACTTGGCCTGTAAAATGTCGCGAAAATGGGATGGGGGCGAAATGGGCTAACGGCGAAACGGGATTGCGCCAAAATGGGATGTGGAGCTAATGGTACATGATATGGTGGTAAAATGACACTTGGCCTGAGAAATGTCGCCAAAATGGGATGGGGGCGAATTGGGATAACGGCGAAACGGGACTAATAGATCCCTTGCCTTTGGGGTAGTGCGACTCTGTCACTGCTAGCTTTCCACTGGGAGGAAGCGACCGGAATTTCCCAACGATGGGACATCCTAGTAATGAAAAAAAAAACCCCAAGAAATTCCTCTGAGGTAGGAAAAACACCCCCGTGAAAGGGAAATAACCTTCTCAGTTGGTGGCAGTGACTGAGTGAGAATGGTTATTTCCCTTTGACCATGAAGATGTCCCTCTATAAGTCCTTGTATAATTTTAATCCACCAATAACTCCCTAACCGTGTGTTTGACTGGTCCCAATTTTTGTAAGGACCGTCTCAGGAATGTATAGAACCTGTTCACCAAGTTTGGTGACGATCGGTCCGTTCATTCTTGAGATCTATATGCGAACACAAACACACAAACACACAAACAAACAAACAAACAAACAAACAAACACATCGACCGAAACCTATACACACCCCTATACCGGGGGTGTAAAAATCTTAAAATTAACAGTCGCGCTACCCCAAAAGTCAAGGGATTTCGTTTTTGTCCCTTGACTTTGGAGATGACAAGAAAATATCGAGCGCAAAAGCGTGATTTGTAACAATTTTTACATTTTTACAAATCACGGGTTAACAACTGCCTCTCACGCCTGGAAGGGAGATGTCTAATAAAAATTGGTAAACCCATAAACTGCTGGTTTAAAAAGTTGGCTGGGTGTATGCGCTGTGAACTGACGTGGGTTCGATTTTCGACTGGCATTGTCCTCACCAAAATCCGGCGCTCGAAATTCGGTTGGAAATTGGGCGACAACTGGCCATGTACACTACGGTATGGTACTTTAAAGGTCCTTGTCTACATTTTTATACCGAAATCGCCATTTGACCATTAAAATGCAGAGTCTATTATCTACAAATATCAACAATACACCCCCTTTCGATCAGGAAAGACGAAGCCAGTGTAGCCGTTTGAAAATTCATTGTTGTATTCCAGCGTAGTACTCATAGTAGGATATCCTTATTTGGAAAATGCCAAGCGCAAAACTCCTCTCAAATCCCGTGCATTTCGTGCGTTTAAAAAAAAGCGTGGACAGCGCTCCAGTGTCAAACTGTTGCGGCACTTGTTTGGGCGTGGCTATAAGCAAAGTGACATGAATTTGATTGGTCAGTATTTTTAGGCAAAGCACATGTTCTCAGCAAACAGAAAACAAAATATTGGAAGCGTGAGTCACGCTACCCAAAAATAAAATCTTTTTTTACATATATTTTTTTTCTATAATTTTTTTCCCCATGGTTCATTCATCATTTGACATAATTTTGTATCGAAATCTAACCATAAGATTATTGAAAAAAAGCAAAAATGTAGACGACCACCTTTAAAGCCAAGCGTAACGTCAACCTAACCTCCAGTTCGCCAGTTCCTCTCCTATTAATCTTGTGACGTGAACAGAATGTCTTGGACCAAAATTGAACGGTCTCCCGGGAAAGGAGAATGTTTTCTTTGACTTTGAGCCATGGTAACACAGATGGCCTTCTGTAAAAAGAAAACAGAAGAATGGGAAACTACTACAAATCCTGAGGTTTGTTCCACGGGACCAGTCTCCACTGAGCCACTAACGGCATAAAGATTTTCAAAAAGAGATTGAGTAAAATGAGAAAAGAATTTAAAGTTTCAAAGACTTGCCAATTCTAGCCAGGCCAACACCCCAAACCCCCTCGAACCCCCAGCGCCAATCATCTGTCACCTTGTTTAATGAGCGGGGCGGGGGGGGGGGGGGGGGGGGGGGGAGGAATCGAGGTCATCCTCGCACTGTGTAGTGTGTTCCAATGTGTATGTGCGCACGTGCGTGTGTGTCTGTCTGTCTGGCTAGTTGAGTGGGTGCAGGAAATTGTTGACTGTCTTAATCACTTTCAGGAATTCCATTACAGTCTCCACGACCGAAACACTCTGCAGACTTTAAGAAGAAACTTGAGTGCTGGTAAACAGAGACTGACTGAGAAAGAAAAGAAAAGAAAAGAAAAGAGAGAGATAGCTAGAGAGAGGGAAAGAGAAAGTGAGTGTGTGTGCGTGTGTGTGTGTGTGAGTCTATCTATCTGTCTGTGTCTGTCTGTCTGTGTCTGTCTCAGTGTCAGTCTGTATCAGTGTTTGTCTGTCTTAGTGTCTGTCTGTCTGTCTGTCTGTCTGTCCATCTGTGTTTGTGCCAGTGTCTGTAGTTGTAGCTGTGTCGGTGTGTCGTCCTGTGCGTGCGAGCCAGAAGGCTTCATAACAGACGAAAGGTAGGTTTCATTTGTTTCCTCGTCTGTGGTTTTCATTACTCGATTATCTTTCTTTCGATTGACTGTATTGGCATAGTCACAGTTTAGCTTGGAAGGTTAGAAGGGCTACTCAAATATAATGTACAAACTGTCAAGTTATTCGAAGTTTTCTTTTCCGGTTTCATTACTCGTCGATTCCTTTACGTTCTTGCTTCGTTTGCTACTCAACCAAGCTGAGTTATGAAACGTCCTTATCTCTGTGTATTTAATCAAATGTTTTCCCCCACAACTTGTCTTTCTTTGCTTTTTTGCTGATAATCGTCCACGCCGAAAACCAATTGCCTCTGGTCTAGTTGGACATGCACTGAACCATTATCATCAACCTAAATCCTCCGGGAATCAGAATGACACGTCAAAATATTTCAAAGCAATTCGTTCGCATCAACGCGGACAAGTCCTCGGAATTAAATAAAGTGCTTGTTGTTTGTTTGTTCCTACTTCCGTTCGTTCTGTCGCGTTTATGTTTTGTTGTGTTTTGTTCGGTTGTTTCATTAATTATTTCGTGTTTTTTGTTTATTTGTTTTTTTAATACAGCTCTAAGAGGCAACCAGAGGCAAGTTGCCCTAAAAATCAGGCGAGAAGTTGAACAGTGCTCAACAAGGGTGGCTACATCTCTATGGCGGCTTACTAGTGCCAAAACTAAAAATTATTACTTAACACTTGAACATTACAATTATGTGGTGAAAATGAGTAATTTACGCGTTTTAATTACTAATTTTCGGTTTTGGCTTGCTTCCTGACGGATTCCTGAGTTTTTGGCCGCTTCTCAGTCAAGCTAAGTTCTTGTTACTTGTTGTGTGTCTGTGCACTTAAAAGACCGTTGGGTCGACATATTTGTGATTGTAATGTATTGTTTTGTCAATAACAAACGTTCCAACAAATTACCTTTCTTGTTTTTTTTTATTTTAAAAGCAGCAATTATGCAAAAGCCAAAAAACTTAACAAAAGTCACACACGCACGCAAACCTGCGAAAGCACGCACGCACGCACGCACGCACACACGCACGCACGAACAGACAGACAGACACACACACACACACAGACACGTACGCAGACACACACACACACACACACACACACACACACACACACACACACACACACACACACACACACACACACACACACACAACGTTCTCTCTTTCTTTCTCCATCTCATTGCCACCATTTCAATCAAAAGGAAGTGAAAGAAAAGAACGTAACGTTCCTCGCCGTTTCTCTTTGAAGTGAATGTCGGTATCGATTTGTCGGGAAGGTATTAGGCACGTTAAGTTCAACACGTACGAACACGACGAAGACCGAATGCGCCTTTGTCACCCCGGACGTCGAGGGATCTCGCCAGGCGTCGGCAGACGGCAAACGGGGGCCCGGTAGCTCAGTTGGTAGAGCACTGGATTTGTGATCGAAAGGTCGCAGGTTCGAATTCGGGCCGGGACGGACACGGGTCAACGTTATGTGCAGACCCAGCGGAGACGAAAGCCATATCCCACTCCCGTGTCACCACAATGGCACATAAAAGACCTCGGTCATTCTTCCATAAGTGCAGATGGCTAATACCACCTAAACACGCATACACTTGTGTAGCCTATCTCATCAAAAGCCGTGAGGGCGTAAAAACTCGATTTAACCCATATTAAGCATTCTCTCTTTCCTTTCCTTTTTCGGCAAACGTCTTTCAAATCGCCGAAATCTTTGCCGTCATTTCCGTACATGTTCCTAATTCTTTTCACGATGGAAAAATATTACCCATGGGTTACCTGACACTTGCTTAAAACATTATTTTATTCAGACAGATTTTAACAAAAGACATGAAGTTTAAGATCAATAAAGGAGCGTAACAAGATACACTTATAAACTTACGCATGTCTGACACTTCCCAAAATGTTATATGGCCATTTTGGTCACATTTGTTTGCTTAACGCCCAGCCGACCACGAAGGGCCATATCAGGGCGGTGCTGCTTTGACATATAACGTGCGCCACACACAAGACAGAAGTCGCAGCACAGGCTTCATGTCTCACCCAGTCACATTATTCTGACACCGGACCAACCAGTCATAGCACTAACCCCATAATGCCAGACGCCAGGCGGAGCAGCCACTAGATTGCCAATTTTAAAGTCTTAGGTATGACCCGGCCGGGGTTCGAACCCACGACCTCCCGATCACGGGGCGGACGCCTTACCACTAGGCCAACCGTGCCGGTGGCCATTTCGGTAAATTTGCTGGGAAAAAAAAAGTAGATCGTTAAAATATCTCTGATCGCTTGAAATGAAGATAGTTAAAACATCTCTGATCGCTTGAAAGGAAGATAGTTAAAACATCTCTGATCGCTTGAAAGGAAGATAGTTAAAACATCTCTGATCGCTTGAAATGAAGATAGTTAAAACATCTCTGATCGCTTGAAAGGAAGATAGTTAAAACATCTCTGATCGCTTGAAAGGAAGATAGTTAAAACATCTCTGATCGCTTGAAATGAAGATAGTTAAAACATCTCTGATCGCTTGAAATGAAGATAGTTAAAACATCTCTGATCGCTTGAAATGAAGATAGTTAAAATATCTCTGATCGCTTGAAAGGAAGATAGTTAAAACATCTCTGATCGCTTGAAATGAAGATAGTTAAAACATCTCTGATCGCTTGAAATGAAGATAGTTAAAACATCTCTGATCGCTTGAAATGAAGATAGTTAAAACATCTCTGATCGCTTGAAATGAAGATAGTTAAAACATTTCTGATCGCTTGAAAGGAAGATAGTTAAAACATCTCTGATCGCTTGAAAGGAAGATAGTTAAAACATCTCTGATCGCTTGAAATGAAGATAGTTAAAACATCTCTGATCGCTTGAAATGAAGATAGTTAAAACATCTCTGATCGCTTGAAATGAAGATAGTTAAAACATCTCTGATCGCTTGAAATGAAGATAGTTAAAACATCTCTGATCGCTTGAAATGAAGATCGTTAAAACATCTCTGATCGCTTGAAATGAAGATCGTTAAAACATCTCTGATAGCTTGAAAGGAAGTGTAATGAAACTGCCGAGAATGAAAACATAACATTATTGATGTTTTCAGAATAATTCCAGCGAAATTGATTTTTCATTCAGAGATGCATAAAGTTACGTGACTAGCACATCGTCCGTTTATGCCGGGATCCGTTTGTCGCAGACTTATTTAAACTTCCTTACAAATCATGGAAATGACCGTCTAAGGCGTCTTTTTTAAATTTTTGTTAGCTGCTTTTAATTTCGAAGTCATATGGTTGTTTGCTGTAAATAATGAGCGTGTGTGCGTGTGCGTGTGTGTGTGTGTGTGTGTGTGTGCGTGTGTGTGTGTGTGTGTGTGTGTGCGTGTGCGTGTGCGTGCGTGTTTGTGCGTGCGTGCATGTGTGCGTGCGTGCGTGTTTGTGCGTGCGTGCATGTGTGCGTGCGTGCGCGCGTGCGTGCGCGAGTGCGTGTGCGCGTGCGTGGGTGCGTGCGCCCCCGTACATGTGAAAACGACTGTAATAATTCTTGTCTCCCCTTGCAGCAGCTGTTCCTGTTCAGTTTGTAGTTGTCTTGTATACGTCTATCGATCACAGTTTTGTTGTTGTTGCAGTCTCTCATGGGTCTGATTTTTTTCTTTAGAAACAGATGAGGCAGTAACGAGAAAGACAAATCTGGTGAAGTCAGGGTTATTTTAGAGTTGTTCACCAAGATAATAAGGTTGTCGGCAACATCTTCTTTTTTCTTGTCACATCTGGATCCCTGATGGCTCGAGGGATTTGACATTCATGTTGGTCGCTCTCGAAGCTTTTTACTGGAAGTCTAGAGCAAGATGACGAGTTGTTGTTGTTGTTGTTGTTGTTGTTGTTGTTGTTGTTGTTGTTGTCTTCGTCGTGGTGGTAGAGGTGGTGGTGGTGATGCTGGAGGTGGTGGTGGTGGTGGTGTGTGTGTGTGTGTGTGTGTGTGTGTGTGTGTGTGTGTGTGTGTGTGTGAGTTAGTTTGTGGTTATGTGTGCGTGTACTCGTGTAAAACATGCCTTCTTCCCTACAATTTGTTTTCTTACTTTTGGAAGTAAGCTTACTGTTTACACAAATTCACCCGTACGAAGATTGAGAGGGTGTTCACCTTTTCTCAATGTTACTCTGGTTTATTCTGCCTTCGACTGTTATCCATTTTAGCCGTTTACGCTTGAAGTAAATTTAAAACACTTCCGCAATGTTCACGTCTTTTACTGTTTATCGACTGGTTTGAACATGACTGTATTCGTAAATATTATCGTTCAACATCACGTCGGTTACTTAGGCCAAAAAAAATAATAGGTGTGGTTACGGTAACATAGCCCCAAAAAATAGGGTAGGAAGGTAGGCAATCACTTTTTTTTTTGTTTAACTTTTTTTCTAATGTGTACAAATTAAACCTACTTGACAGGGAAATAAGTGTGCGACTCGGGCGCTTTCGCTTTCATTGCGTTTTCTGCACTCGTTAACTTGTTTTTTGGGGTATTTTTTTGACAAATGTAATAAAAAGTTATAGGGTCGGCCCCAAAAAATAGGGTAGGTCGGGTTACCGTAACCACACCTATTTTTTTTTTAGGCCTTATATTAAAGCGTGGCCTTGTATTATCATTTAAACAGGTATTCCTTCATAATGGTGATGGGAAAGTCAACATATTCTATTACTCTTACCACACACAAAATTAGTTAGTCATGCAGTTTTCATAAAGTATCTGATAATCTGTCAATAGCATCAGAGGAATGAAAGACGGTTGGACATGGAAAAGACGATAAGGATGCTAATGGGAGAGATAACTTGTAGAGAGAAAACAATTCTATTGTATGTATAATCTGCCCAGAAGCCGAATAAAACGTGGGCTGGATGACACCATGATCGACATATCAGTTCTAAACCGAACATTGCATCGTCTTTCCCTGAGTAAAATGCAAATTTGAGGCATCTGCTTGCTTTTTGCTCTGCAGGGCCGGACCCAGGGGGGGGGGGGGGGGGGGGTTCCAGGGGTTCCGGAACCCCACCCCTGGAAAAAGCATGTACCTTGCTTTGACTTTTACTAGTTTTAGCACCAAAACAATGCTGCTCTTAACCCTCAAAACAAGGCCCAGAATGCACCAGATTGCACAGATTTTAACCGTTTTTCAAAAATTTTCCGGGGGAGCATGCCCCCGGACCCAGGCGCGCGCTTGTGGCTTTGCCACTTCGCTGATTTGCCCCCCCAAAAAAGGAGGAACCCCCCCTTACAACTCATTTGGTCCGGCCCTGCTCTGGGAGTGTGAGTGCCACGAAGCAGTGTCTGTTGAAATGTGTTGTTTATGCTCCCGTCTGACAGATGTCATTGTCCCCCCCCCCCACTACCCTCTTTACAGCCACCGTTGCGACACGATGGGGAGAACTCAATGCAAGTAAAACTATCGCGAAGCTTTAAACTATGGCTCATTCGTGAGCCGGGATTTTCTGATTTTCTTGAAAACTGGTTTTTGAAACGAGATCAAACAAAGCAAGCAAGGTATGTTTTAGGAACGTCTAATTGTGACAAAACAATACGATACAGTCACATTTAAACGTTCCCATAACATAGGGGAAGGGCCCCTAATATGGACCACTTTTTGTTTATTGCTGATAACTAGCTTGTTTTCTTGAGAAGAAGTTTCATTTTGTGGTTGGTAGTCCTTCTCTCTTAGTTTAACAGTTAGGCCTAATTAGAGTGAAATAGCTTTGATAGACCTTCAGCAAAAATTAAATACAGAAAAAATCACAAATGGTCCATATTAGGAGCCTGGGCGCCCAATATGGACCAGTGAAGTGGCCTTCACGAATCACTGTAAAAAGCCCCCTATACTTCAAAATAACATGATACAAGTTAGTGTGTAAGTCAGACTAATTCAAATATGCTTTAGATTTAGCTGTTTCGGGTTGATGAGAGCATTATTTGAAGCACACCAGGAAACTGAAGAAGCTTATCAAAAACAGAGTGAAAATAAGTGAAATTATCAACTTCCACAAAAAAAGACTATTTGTTATATTTTTTAGAAATTTCGAGGGCTAGTTATAGGTTATTTTCAGCAAGCTTCTTAATGAATTAATTAAAATTGCCTTTAGTTTTTATTTTCTTCGATTTGTTGAAGGTGGTCCATATTAGGGGACTCACACATACTTTGAGGTTTTGCTATTATTTTTTGTTTGCAGTAGAAACTCGGGGTACACACTGTTAAAATGTAACAAATACTGTCTTAGCTGTCATATATAGCCATTTTTGTGTTATGAAAGCTTTGGCTGTGGACAGAAACGAGACCGTTTTAGGCGGCAAATTTAGAGTGAACGCTGCCAAAAGTGAAAAAAAGCGAAAAAGCCTAACGGTTTTGAGGTTTGTGTTCCTGCAACTGTTTTGACATATGCAACTTTTCCAGAGAGGGTGAATAAAGCGAATGAAATTGTTTTGAACGCTCTAGCGCCGTTAGTGTGTCAGAACAGGAGGTGGTCCATATTAGGAACCGGTCCATATTAGGAGCCTTTCCCCTACCTTTCTTGTTTTTTTATTCAGAATTTTGGAACGTTGGCAGTCAATTTGGTTTTGGATTTTTGGTATTTGAAACAAAACGGTCGTCGAAGAAAGTCAGTCCTTTTAACGCCAGCAGTCAATCTGTTTCGGATTTTGTCAACATTTTATCACAACAAAGATTGCTGAGCACTGACGCAGCATTTCAGAAACAGCACGTGCAGCGAGTCAATGTCGTCTATTCTCTCCCAAGCCTGCAGCCCATCGGGTCTGGGTGTAGACTGTCCTGCTGTTTTTTTCCCGCCAGCACGTGATAGCAGCCGAGCCCTTCACAACAGAAGGCGGGCAGTCAGCAGCCGTACCACTCCACAAGGACGCGCCACCGTTGCTAGGCAACCACCATCGATCGTCTCGGAGACCGGGCAGCAGTTTCGGTAACACCAGCGAAAGTACGGAAGGCGATCTGAGTCAGGTATGATAGTCTGATGAGTTTTGATGTTTGTAAGTTTGGCTGAAACAGTATTAGGCCAAACGTTCACTGATAAATGCGTATTGAATTTGCGATATGTAGGTATAAACATGAACGCAAACTCTGGAACCGGCGGCTTCTCTGAAAGTTCTATCTTTTGGTGATTATGAACAAACATGACTTTTCTGTGCTGGACGTACGCATTTCACATAATGATTGGGTTGGTTTAAATGGTAACTTAACTAATTTTCAGGGTTCGCACAGTCTTTACAGGTGTGTAAAAACTTGTAAAAACTAACCACCCCTTTTTAAGTCCTTAAACGTTTGTAAACATTTACCTCTGTTTGTAAAAGATTGTACAAACTGCTGGGTGACTGAAATACAATCGTTCTGAAAGTAATTGTCTTCAATGTAACCTGCTGTGTGAAATAAAATAATGAAAAATGCAAGATTCAAAAACCTAGGAGACCAATAAAAACGGTCAGACATATCATATTATTAGATTTTTTTCTCCCAATCGTGACCTAACCGGCCTTCCATCAGTTACATGACCTTCACCGGGCTGTGGCCAGAAGGCAGAAGACAAAAAGCTCACTGAACGACAAGCCAGCAGGGAGTGGTGGCTTAGAGGATAGAGTCGGGTGATAGAAACAATATTGAGGTGACAGACAGCGCGTGTTAGCGAGTGGCGTGAACAAGCCAGGGGATGGCCTGAGAATCGGCCATGAATTATGGAGAAGCAGCAAGGATGGATTGTATAGTGCAGCTTCTGAGCCATTCGAGTCTAAAGGCGGGTTTTTGTGAAGGTTTCTTTCTTTCTTCTTAGCATTTTAACTTCTGATTTGTAGAAGAAAACACACACACACACACACACACACACACACACACGATCAAACGAACGAATAAATTTAAAAAAAAACCACACAAGAAAGATTAGTTTATGGAAGGTTTAATTATAAACAAAGGGAAACAAGCATTAAAGGACCATAATTATAATAAAGATAGTACACCTTGATAGCCGTTTTGGGGAACAAAATATCTGACGGATTGAATCTTAAAAAGTGCAAGGGACATTTGCTGTGCTGTTATATACAATGTTTTGAAGTAACTCCTTCGGACCGGCACGGTTGGCCTAGTGGTAAGGCGTCCGCCCCGTGATCGGGAGGTCGTGGGTTCGAACCCCGGCCGGGTCATACGTAAGACTTTAAAATTGGCAATCTAGTGGCTGCTCCGCCTGGCGTCTGGCATTATGGGGTTAGTGCTAGGACTGGTTGGTCCGGTGTCAGAATAATGTGACTGGGTGAGACATGAAGCCTGTGCTGCGACTTCTGTCTTGTGTGTGGCGCACGTTATATGTCAAAGCAGCACCGCCCTGAAATGGCCCTTCGTGGTCGGCTGGGCGTTAAGCAAACAAACAAACAAACTCCTTCGGGTTTGTATGATTTGTGGAAGAGTGACCTTTTCTTGCAAAACCTCCGACAAACAAAAGAGGCGGACCAATCACCAGCGAAGGGTCTGTCGGAAACACTAGGCCCCCGCGTCATAGATATCCGTATTGTCGACAGGCGGCGTCTTTAGACTGACTTCTTTCTATCTCCTGCAGAAGAGAGTCGAAGTGGTGCTGTGAAGCATATTCACTCACTTTGATTTAATAAATGACCATACTCGTGGCGCGTTTTCAAGCAAATCGTGCCGTGTGCATATAGATTTAGGTACAGTGGATTCCCAAGATTCGTCAGCTTTGCCAAATTCGCCAGATCGCCCCCCCCCCTCCCCCCCAACTGGCAGATCAATTGTATCCCTACAATGATCTTAGGAACTAAAAGCTACAGAAAGCCTTCGTGACCGCTTTACCGTCCAGCTACACGTTTTTAACCTCACGGTCTGCAGAGTGGCTTACTCGTTCGGGCACTTGCCTCTCACGCTGCCGTACGGGGGATTGATTCCCACTCGAGATGGTATTTTGGTTTTTCTTACAGCACAAGTAATTGGGTACCTGTGTGATATTTGATTTCTCCGTTTTTTGGGGTTGTTTTTTGTTTTTGTTTGTGTGCGTGTGTGTGTGTGTGTGTGTGTGTGTGTGTGTGTATGTGTGTGTGTGTGTGTGTGTGTAGAAATGTACCACCACCAACTTACACACAACAAAACCCACGAACAACGACATGAATTCCGTCTACTCGCGAGCAACCAAAAATAACCCGCAAGCGAAGAACAGCAATAGGTCTTTTAGAAGTAACGATTGTCATGAATCTATCAACGGTTTAAACATTTTATCATGGCGTTTAGTAGGTTTAGGAAGTGCTTTCAATCATCTTCAGGACGTTAACGTTGTATTTGAAGTTTGAACGGCACTTTTACGCCACGAGCTAAGTAAAGATCTATATTGTGCGCAGACTTCTTTTTCTCAAATCGTTAACTGTTGTCGCAAATATGCTTAAGAACAGATGCTGGAATATTCTATTTTTGTACGGAAAGGCGCCAGTGTTGGGGGAGAGGCTGGATGCACTGGGATGGGGGTTGGGTCTGTATCATGGACATTATACAGTTTGTGAAATATTGACCAAGTTTAAGATTTTAATCATTAAGATCGATACACGCACGCATTATTCGGATTTGATTCGCTTGTCAATTCATACAAAATCCCATCATTGATTTGATTCGCTTGTCAATTTATACAAAATCCCATTATTGATTTGATTCGCTTGTCAATTCATACAAAATCCCATTATTGATTTGATTCGCTTGTCAATTCATACAAAATCCCATTATTGATTTGATTCGCTTGTCAATTCATACAAAATCCTGTTATTGATTTGATTCGCTTGTCAATTCATACAAAATCCTATTATCCCCGAGTACGCTAGTACAAGGGTCCAGCAGACTTTAATTGTGTGTGTGTGTGTCTCGACTTAACAGCTTATTGCTGGGAAACTACTGGGCGCAGATCGTTCACAAGTTGATACACTAACTTGATAATAGGTCCGATTGATCGTATTAAAACTTCATAATGTTACCTGGGACCTAAATGCGAAATAAACCACAAAAAACCGACTTGGCGGCGGGGGGAATTCGCGGAGCCACAGCCAGCCAGGCAGTCTCATAGAACAGCCGAACGCGTCACACATTGACGAGAAATATAGCGTCATAAAAAGATTACGTCACGGTCAAAAGTCTTTGACGTCTTTTTCTCTCGCGCGGTGTGTGTGTGTGTGTTCATTTTGTGCACATGTGTTAGTGTTACTGTGTGTGTGTGTGTGTGTGTGTGTGTGTGTGTGTGTGTGTGTGTGTGTGTGTGTGTGCGTGCGCGTGCATGAGTCTGTACTCGTGTGTGTGTGTGTGTGTGTGTGTGTGTGTGTGTGTGTGTGTGTGTGTGTAAGAGAGAGAGAGAGAGATAGAGAGGAAGAGAGAGAGAGGGAGTGAGGGAGAGAGAGAGAGAGAGAGTGTGTGTGTGTGTGTGTGTGTGTGTGTGTGTGTGTGTGTGTGTGTGTGTGTGTGTGTGTGTGTGTGCATTTTCACTGTGATCAAATTACAAATAAAAGAGAAAGGCCAGTCACCACGCACATCCTCGGCTCGCATGCAATGTATTTATATAGCAAAGGGAATGCCTGTAATTCACACAGATCAATCACTTGGTCTTAAACGTGCACAAGACAAAAACTTTCATACTGGGGGAGCGAGCCAATCTGAAGAGTACTCGGTTCCAGCGCGAGCGTTTTTTATCCCTTCGCCCGCATCCCATTTTCGCTTACGAGATTTTTACTGGAAGTAAACAAAATGGGGAGTAAAAATTTCGTGGAGGGAGTAATTTGTTCGTGCCTTGGGGAGTTCTTTTCTCGTACGAAAAATTTACTCGGAGTAAGAATTTCTTACGAAATGTTTACTCCGGAGTACATTTTTCGTGGAGTACAAATTTCGTGTTACATCGGCATTAGTGAACATTCTTGTGTGCACTGTGCAGTCTTGATGCTTTGCATATCATCGAGAAATGGGGTTCACCTACTGAGTTGTAATAATAACCAGTGCGTTTATATTATTCAGTGGGTTCAACCGGTACTCATGTCCTAAATAGCCTTGCTTGTGAGGGCTTTGAACTCTCGTTCTTTCTCGCTCTGTACTATTCTATACGTGCTAATAAGCTGAAGCCGGCTGGGATGTTCACATTTTTTGAAAATTGAACATTTCATAAATAAAAATGCACATATGATTTGAAATTTTGTGTGTGCATGAACAACACCTGGCATTTTTCAGTAATGGATTTTTTTTTTAAAGTTTGTCATGCACACTATTGTGGGGCTTTTAATTCATAAGCATGTATCCCTCTATACATACACCTTCCCATTCATACATGATCATTTAAAGTTGGCAAAAATATGACATGTGTTGTAGTCAATCATTTGGATAATAAAAATTCCTAAATTAGGCTTCTTGTTTTACACATAAACATGTTTTTGGTGTGCTTGGCTGACATACTGGAATGTTAATTTGATGTTGTGAGTGTTGTACTAAACTGTAGTTAATTAAAGGCACCGTCAGCCTCCCGTAAACCACCACAGACACTGTAAGGCTTTTACACACAGTACAAACACCCTTTCATTTGAACACTCACCGCT
>NC_090256.1:82380326-82390326 GCF_037325665.1 Littorina saxatilis | reverse complement strand
CATCAAACATACAGTAATAATAAATGAGAAAAGTAGTAGAAAATACATGAATGGAACATCAATAAAGCAATTACAGAATGGAACATTAATTACGCAATCACATTTGCGCACTCACACGCAGACGCACAAGGAGGAACACATATAATACTAATAATAATATACACACAACTAAGTGCCATTCAACAAGCACACAGTGAGCCTACCAAGACAGGTAGATTTAGCATTATGTAGGCATGCAGCAGTCAATATTTCAGAGTAATAAAATAATTATAATTAACAAAGCTAGCTACAATACCGGCAGCGTAACTTATGAAGACCTCAGTATGTGTTTCCTGAGGGAGGTTTTGAATGCGTTCAATGAACGGCATGTTTGTACATTCGAAGGAAGAGAGTTCCACAGTGAAGGTCCCACAAAAGCAAAGCTAGTTTTGTATAGATCTATGCGAGTCCTTGGTAATATATATATAGATTTGTTTGACACATAGCGCTCGGAAGCTTTAGTCAAGAATGCATTTAGGTATGGTGGGGCCAGCTCATTGAGCGCCTTGTACATTAGAATTAAGATGTTGTAATCAAACTGCTGTTGAAGTGGAAGAATATTGGCTACCTTCAACTTTTCTGACGTGGACAGATAAGGATTGGTTACAATAAGCTTAGCACCTCTTCTGTGCAAGGAGTTTAGTTTTTTCATTATATTTTCACTGGCACCGCACCATACAGTGGATGCATAATTAATATATGATAGACAGTGTGCCACGTAAAACATTTTCAGTCCCTCCTTGTCTACAAAGGGTTTTAGTTTAGATAGGAGATGGAGATTGCTTGACAGCTTTTTACAGATATTCTTAACGTGTATGTTCCACCTAAGCTCCTGGTCAACTTCAATTCCTAGTACTCTGTGTGATGAAACCTGTTCTATAGGATCTGAGTGCAGTTTTAAGTTGAGGAGAAGGGGCGCTCTCTGATGTTTCTGTCTAGATGTGACTACCATACTGCTGGATTTTTTGGGATGCAGGGTCATTTTGTTGTTACTACACCACTGTTCAACGTCGTTGATTCCCTGCTGAAGGTCAGCCTCCACTTGAACTATTTTTTTGGACGATGAGTGAAGAGAGCTATCATCAGCAAAAAGCTCACAAGATACATTTTTATTCGTAATATGGAAAGGTAGGTCGTTTATGAAGATACTAAATAAAAGTGGGCCAAGAATGGACCCCTGAGGAACTCCGCAATTTAGAACACCATCTTGTGAGACAGAGAGACAGAGAGAGAGAGAGAGAGAGAGACAGAGAGAGAGAGACAGAGAGAGAGAGAGAGACAGAGACAAATGCAGAGACAGAGAGAGACAGAAACAAAAAGAGACAATGGGAGACAGAGACATAGAGACAGATATGGTTATTTTGACTAGTGTGCATGCCGATGTGGCATGCAGTCACCTACTTTTGTTGTAATTACGTTTGCTCAAGCCATTGCACGATGTAAAAAGAAGTAAACCGTGTTTTTATTGTGGCACCTTGTTGTGACCCGTTTTGTGGAGCGTTAATATTTTTACGTGAGATTCACGTGCTCCTTGTTCAGTTGTTGTGACCTGGTTTTGGTCGGAGTGTCACAAACTGCGTCGTTTAGTTCTAGAACACCGTGAGATTCACGTGCTCTTTTCTGTGTCTTGATTTTGAGGTGAGCCCTGCGAATCTGCGTTGCAAGTTTTAGAATACGTGTGACTCACGTGTTTTTAGCTTTGTGATGTCAGCTAGTTCCTTGGTCTTCTTTCTGTTAAATATACCGTTTTAAGTTTTGAGCATGCACGGAGTGCGTGATCGGTTACTGATTGGTTGTAAAATAGTAGTTTCACCCGATTCTGTCTTAGGAATGTTGTTGGTTGGTCAATTCGGTGACCTTTGACTTTTGAATAACTATTCCATGTTAGGTTTTTGTTTCCATAAATACCGCTGCTTGACTCCTGTCTCGTCAGTCGATCTGAGGGTTTTAGGAAGCGTTTGGTTTTGATGTAAACGTATGAAGGTTATCAAGTGAACCAACGGAGTGTTTCTTATGTTTTAACGTCAACGTAATGTTCTTGGAGACAGTTGTTTCTCAAGTGTGAATCGTTTTGTGCCCTTCGTTTGTGAGGCAACACGTTTTGGTACTGCTGGTCAACCCACACAGCGCATAAGGTAATTTTGTTGTTACTTGTTTGTGTTGTGTTTTGGTCGCCATTTTGTAATGACTTTGTGAGTTGTTTATGTATAACGTGAGTTGAAAGTCTGACTTGTTGTAGTGTTTCTTTATTGTGTGTTCAATTGTTCTAGTGTTGTGAACGTACAGCAATGTTTTGTAGACGCTAGAAAGTCGCTAATGTTTATAATGATAACTTGTGTTTTCTGTGGTTAACGAAGTTCGAAGTGAAACGTTTTCTCCGACTTTTTCAGCCTTACGTTAAAAGAATTTAGGTAAAAGAAGCTTGCGGTCTGTGGTGATCGTTTGTAAACGGGCTTATTTCTTGTAACGTTATTGAGGGAAAGTGGATGAGTAAATATCTTGTTTGTGACTTTGATTAACGCAGGAACATTGTCGTTAGGAGACTTTTTGGTATGACACTGACAGTTTGCTTTGTATTCCTGGCCTGATGAGTCAACGTTTTGTATTTTTCTGAAAGTAGCCATTTTGGTTTTAAACGTATGTATGCTAAGTTTCTTGAGTATTCTTAGTGCTTATGGTATTGTTGAACGTACGGAACGTAATTCTTTATTGTTGTTGAACGTACAGAACGTAACTCTTTATTGTTGTTGAAGGACTAACCAACGAGTGTTTGGTAATTGTAACTTTCTTGTCTGTTTGTCTTCGCCTGTCTTGTGATTGTTTATTTTTCTTGTTTTTACTTCTCGTGTCTTGTTAATGCATTTAATACTTTTGCCATGTCTAATAATTTGTTTTCTTTTCTCTTTTTCTTTCTGTTCATAAGTTTTTTACCGCAATAAGTAGTATCGCAATACGTAGTATCGCATTACGTGGTACTGTAACTATATATCTATACATTACTGATACCTTAGTGTCAGATGTAAAATAATAAACCAGTACTTTTGCGCGTTATCGCTTGTAACCTGTGTTTGTCATTTCGTATGAACAATATGTAGTACCAGCCTCGCTCACGAAGGCGCGCACAGTAAAAAACTTTAGTTGCTGTCGCCCAGTAAAAAACTTTAGTTGCTGTCGTCCAGTGAAAGAATTTTAGCTAAAGTAAACAAACTTAGCTGCTGACGCCCAGTAAAGAACTTTTGTTATTGACGCTCAATGAACGTAAACGTAGCTGTTGATAACCAGCAAAAGACTTTATTGTTACCTGTCACTGTGTTAGTGAACCATAGTTTGACATAGATCAACTTGTCGGTTAGAGATCTTCCTACTCCGTATCCGGCGCATTTTTTGTGACTTTTGTGTATTATCCCAAACGACCCTCGGATCGACTCATTTTACTTTATAACCAGATAAACCTTATGTATGTTTTAAGTGCTTTTGAATAAGCGAACATTGTAATGGAGAAGGTTCCAGTAGATAATCCATTGGAAGCTTCAGGTTATGACATTAACGGCGATGAAGATGAACATTCTCAAAGGCCTAGGCGTGACATTAAGCCTACTGAAAAAGGTAGAGAGTACCAGATTGAGATCAAAACTAGAAACTTCGCAAGACAACGAACATTCTTGGAACGAGCAATCGGTGAGATAGTCACAGAGCTTAACCAAGAAACTCCTAATCAAGAGTCGTTAACCAGTCAAAAACAAATTGTTTTGAGCATGTACAAGGATCTTGGTGACATAGAGAAAGGTCTTCGTAGTATTGGTAGCGGTGAAACCATTCAGGAAAGTTGGGATGATGTTCAGAGAACAGTTCAGAACATTATGTTTGACATTGATCGAGCTCTTGACAGACAAACGACTAGTGTGCAGGTGGCTAAGGAGCCTACTTCCAGGCATAGCAGTGTTACACCTAGCGTTGGGTCATCCACCCACAAGTCAGCCAGTGTTAAGTCTGCCATTCATAAAGTGGCTAGCATTACTTCAGCCATCCACAAGTCAGCTAGCCACAAGTCAGGTATCAGGAGATCAGGTAGCCAAGTAGCTTCTCGCGCCGAGTCTCTCCGCTCTAAAAGTGTTAGCTCTGAAGACACTAAATTGGCTCTTAAACTAGAGGCTGCATCCCTGGCCATAAAAGTGGAAGGTGACGCAATAAAGGAAGCTCAGTTTAGTGAACTGGATCTCTTACAACAACAATATGCTGAGAGAACTGCGGCTAGGCAGACTGAGGAAGCTGAGAGAACAGCAGCTAGGCAGACTGAGGAAGCTGAGAGAAATGCAGCTAGGCAGATTGAAGAAGCTGAGAGAACAGCAGCTAGGCAGGCCGAAGAAGCAGCTAGGCAAGCTAAGGAAGCTGAGAGAACAGCAGCTAGGCAGGCCGAAGAAGCAGCTAGGCAGGCCGAAGACGCAGCTAGGCAGGCTAAGGAAGCTGAGAGAATAGCAGCTAGACAGGCCGAAGACGCAGCTGAAGCAGCTCTTGAAGAGATTAAACAGAAGAAGGCTTTGAGACAAATTCAGTCCACCGAATTAAAAACTAGCTTAAGAGAACAACAAGCTATGTTACAAGTATTGGAACAAGGTGAATCCGTTCAGCAGGATCTCCCTGATCTACCGTCAGTCGATTTGTTGAACACTAGGTTCCACCCTCGTCCTTCCGTTCCCCTGTACAGTCTTGAAGCCCCTCCTCTAAACAATGAACAAACAGCGATAGGAATAGGGACAGGTGCTGCCGTCATTGCTGACCAAGGGACACACCAGCCAGCCTTGGACTCCACGTCTGTTCCTGTCAGTCAAGCTGCCGTCATTGCTGACCAAAGGACACACCAGCCAGCCATGGACTTCACGTCTGTTCCTGTCTGCCAAGCCGCCAGCACCCATGACATCTCGACTGTCAACGTCAACGCTGCTGTCACCAACTTCGTCGCAGGAACCACAACGACTGAGCCACGACAGCACGCGTTACCTGTCGTGGACCTCGTCGTTGGAGTCAACGCCTCTACAAGCGCCGCTACTACCAACAACGCCACCTATGAGGTGTACGGACCTCAACGTAGAGAGGATGTCAACGCCCCCCATCACGTCGGAACGAGCGCTCCTTTTGTCCATCAGGAGCCCTTCACACCCAACTACACGACGGCTGCAACTACATCCTCCATGCGGCCTACAGCGCTGCTGACCACACTGCAGCACCCTTTCGGTGCGTACGCTGGTCAGCCGCCTCTGCACAACGTTGGACACTCAACGACAAGCGTCACAGGCTCTCGCCCGCCTGGTCTTGACCACACAGGCTGGTCCTATCACCTACCAGAGACAAGGGAAGGTGATGAGACGCAAAAACGACACACCTACTTCCCAGAAGAACGTCACCAACGCATGGACCACAGACGTTTTCAAGTTACCCCACCCTGTTTCCCCTATGATACCCACCTACATCCCAAACCAGAGCCTTTCGTGCCCACATTCCTGGACCCACATCAGACCACCCCCAAAGTTATCTGGGGAAACGAAAACGCAAGGCCCCCTGCGTACATGAACTTTGACAAGGAATGTCATGCAGATCGTCCATTTGCCTCCTACCCCCCGTCTGCGTACTACCAACGTCCACTTGCTACTCCTGCCAAGCAGGACACTCCTATGGACTCTCTCGCCAAAACCCTATCAGACGCTCTGATGATCAACCGTTTGCCGATGCAGGAGCCGTGCATTTTTGTTGGTGACCCTCTCCAATATCCAATTTGGAGGTCGTCGTTTTCGTTCCTCATCGAGAGACAGAACATAACCAGCAGTGAGAAGTTATTGTATCTGCAACGGTACATCGGAGGTCAAGCAAAGGAGGCCGTGACCGGCTTCTTTCTGCTAAGAGAAGGTGATGCCTACGAGAGAGCCATGGAAGTGCTGGAAAATCGGTTCGGCAACTCATACGTCGTTTCGCAAGCTTTCCGGACCAAGCTGGACGAATGGACCCCAGTCAAAAGCAAGGATCCCAAGGGACTCAGAAGTCTGGCCGATTTCTTGCAGCAATGTTCCGTTGCTGCCCAGGAAGTTGGTGGACTGAGCATCCTGGATGATGCCCAGTACTTACGGAAGATCGTCGGAAAGCTCCCAGACTGGATGAGTCACAGATGGTCTAGAACAGTTGCTCGAACTAAGGTTGAAAAGAAGAGGTATCCTCTGTTCAATGAACTCGTGTCGTTCGTTACCCTCGAAGCAGACATTTCTAACGACCCTGTTTTCGGCTTGACAAGTGCATCGGGGACACCAAGAAAGTTCACAACGAACCTGTCAACCCTGACAGAGGATGTCTCCGCATGTCTGCACTGTCAACTTCCGGACCATGACGCTGGGACATGTAAGGAACTCATAGTGAAGCCTCTGGTTGAGATACGAGATTTTCTGTTCAAGAACCGTATCTGCTACGGATGTCTGAGAAGCAAGGATCACCAGAGCCGTCAATGTAAGCAGAAACAGACGTGCAAGAAGTGCAAGAAGGCTCATCCCACTTGTCTTCACGATGACAATTTCAAATATCAGAACAGTATGAGTGAAAACAAAGGGGCGAGTGAACACAAGAACAATTACCGTACCTCTGCTGCTGACGTTCAAGAGCCACTGTCATCGTCGACCCCTACGGTGTCTGCTCTTAAGGCCAGCGAGGAAAACAGCATCGGTTTCACGTCTATGATCGTTCCCGTTCTCGTTTCCAGTGACTCTAACCCCAACGTAGAGGTGCTGACGTACGCACTACTGGACACTATGTCCAACGCCACTTTTGTAGTGCAGTCAGTGGCTGAAGAAGTTAAAGCCAAATCGCAGCCGACTACACTCAGGGTCTCCACACTGACTGAGGACAATGCTGTGGTCTCCGGCAGGAAGTACTCTGGATTGCGTGTCCGCTCTCCTACCTCCAGTGAGTTTGTCAGGCTCCCTTCTGCCATCTCACGACCTTATCTGACCGTTGACCCCACTCATATCCCCACCTCAGAGACTGTCAAAGCTTACCCACATCTCCAACACCTGTCTCCAAAACTGCCCCCCTTGTACCCTGACTGTGAAGCAGGCCTCCTCATCGGCTACGACTGCGCTGAAGCCCTCATGCCCCTAAACGTTGTCCAAGGACTGCCATTCGCAGTAGAGACTAAGTTAGGTTGGAGCATCGTCGGCAAGGCACCGCATTCCGTCGCCTTTGATGGCATAGCCTCGTCCATGCGCGTCATCGTCAAGCCAGGATCGAGGGAAGAAGAACGTGTAGCTCACGTCTACAAGGTACAGGTGGACGAAGTCTCGTGTACTGACCCATTACATGTTATGGAAAGAGACTTTGCAAGTGACTCAGGATCCATGTCCCAGGACGATGTAAAGTTCAAGAAGATCGTGAAGGTCAACGAAGCTGGTCACTTCGAGATGCTCTTACCATTTCGACCAGAGAAACCGTCCCTCCCCGACAACAGAAGTGCCGCAGTCAAGCATCTGAAGGGCCTGAAACGCCAGAAAAAACGAGGGTACCGTGATGACTGCGTCAAGGTCATGACATTAATCTTGTACGGGCTGATCGTGACGTGTTTTGCCTCTAGGGCAATCCACATTGAAACCCTGGATGACATGTCAAGTGATTCCTTCATCAACGCCCTACGCATTGTTGTCTTGCATGACCAGAACTTGTGCAGATCAGAGTGGTGCATGGCTCGTGTAGTCGAAGTGATGCCGGGATCTGATGGACTGGTCAGACGAGTGAAAGTGCATGTTGGAACAAAGGCTCTAGACAATCACGGCCGTCCCACTGGTGATAGTCGCATATTAGAGCGACCTATTCACAAAATGACTGTGTTAGTAGATCGTGAAAATCACAAAGACAAAGCTGTGTAAGCGAACTGAAAGAACATTGAACTTTGGAGTGTTTTTCCAATTTGACAGTTGTAGATTGTTGCAGTTTGTTTTTATACCAGATGATGTAACGGACATTTATGTTTTAAGTGGTGCGTTTTCTTTATGCCGTCGAGTAATGACTAACGGCATTTAGTTGAAACGAGATGTGTTGAAACACTGAAAATGATTGAACCGTAATATTGCTGTGTAAACGTTTTGCAACACAATGGTTTTGAGTTGTAAATTTGAAATGTCTAAATCTGCGTTATTCTTCTTTTGATATAAGGAATGTGTTTGTACAAAGGTTTTTTGAAGTAAATTATATTAATATAATTTCCGGTGGGAGTGTGCATGCCGATGTGGCATGCAGTCACCTACTTTTGTTGTAATTACGTTTGCTCAAGCCATTGCACGATGTAAAAAGAAGTAAACCGTGTTTTTATTGTGGCACCTTGTTGTGACCCGTTTTGTGGAGCGTTAATATTTTTACGTGAGATTCACGTGCTCCTTGTTCAGTTGTTGTGACCTGGTTTTGGTCGGAGTGTCACAAACTGCGTCGTTTAGTTCTAGAACACCGTGAGATTCACGTGCTCTTTTCTGTGTCTTGATTTTGAGGTGAGCCCTGCGAATCTGCGTTGCAAGTTTTAGAATACGTGTGACTCACGTGTTTTTAGCTTTGTGATGTCAGCTAGTTCCTTGGTCTTCTTTCTGTTAAATATACCGTTTTAAGTTTTGAGCATGCACGGAGTGCGTGATCGGTTACTGATTGGTTGTAAAATAGTAGTTTCACCCGATTCTGTCTTAGGAATGTTGTTGGTTGGTCAATTCGGTGACCTTTGACTTTTGAATAACTATTCCATGTTAGGTTTTTGTTTCCATAAATACCGCTGCTTGACTCCTGTCTCGTCAGTCGATCTGAGGGTTTTAGGAAGCGTTTGGTTTTGATGTAAACGTATGAAGGTTATCAAGTGAACCAACGGAGTGTTTCTTATGTTTTAACGTCAACGTAATGTTCTTGGAGACAGTTGTTTCTCAAGTGTGAATCGTTTTGTGCCCTTCGTTTGTGAGGCAACACGTTTTGGTACTGCTGGTCAACCCACACAGCGCATAAGGTAATTTTGTTGTTACTTGTTTGTGTTGTGTTTTGGTCGCCATTTTGTAATGACTTTGTGAGTTGTTTATGTATAACGTGAGTTGAAAGTCTGACTTGTTGTAGTGTTTCTTTATTGTGTGTTCAATTGTTCTAGTGTTGTGAACGTACAGCAATGTTTTGTAGACGCTAGAAAGTCGCTAATGTTTATAATGATAACTTGTGTTTTCTGTGGTTAACGAAGTTCGAAGTGAAACGTTTTCTCCGACTTTTTCAGCCTTACGTTAAAAGAATTTAGGTAAAAGAAGCTTGCGGTCTGTGGTGATCGTTTGTAAACGGGCTTATTTCTTGTAACGTTATTGAGGGAAAGTGGATGAGTAAATATCTTGTTTGTGACTTTGATTAACGCAGGAACATTGTCGTTAGGAGACTTTTTGGTATGACACTGACAGTTTGCTTTGTATTCCTGGCCTGATGAGTCAACGTTTTGTATTTTTCTGAAAGTAGCCATTTTGGTTTTAAACGTATGTATGCTAAGTTTCTTGAGTATTCTTAGTGCTTATGGTATTGTTGAACGTACGGAACGTAATTCTTTATTGTTGTTGAACGTACAGAACGTAACTCTTTATTGTTGTTGAAGGACTAACCAACGAGTGTTTGGTAATTGTAACTTTCTTGTCCGTTTGTCTTCGCCTGTCTTGTGATTGTTTATTTTTCTTGTTTTTACTTCTCGTGCTTTGTTAATGCATTTAATACCTTTTGCCATGTCTAATAATTTGTTTTCTTTTCTCTTTTTCTTTTTGTCCATAAGTTTTTTACCGCAATAAGTAGTATCGCAATACGTAGTATCGCAATACGTGGTACTGTAACTATATATGCATTACTGATACCTTAGTGTCAGATGTAAAATAATAAACCAGTACTTTTGCGCGTTATCGCTTGTAACCTGTGTTTGTCATTTCGTCTGAACAAT
>NC_090256.1:82187124-82375126 GCF_037325665.1 Littorina saxatilis | reverse complement strand
CCCGAGTACGCAAGTACTAGGGTCCAGCAGACTTTAATTGTCTGTCTGTGTGTGTGTGTGTCTCGACTTAACAGCTTAATGCTTGGAAACTACTGGGCGCAGTTCGTTCAAAAGTTTACACACTAACTTGATAATAGGTCCGATTGATCGTATTAAAACTTCATAATGTTACCTGGGACCTAAATGCGAAATAAACCACAAAAAAACGACTTGGCGGTGGGAGGAATTTGCGGAGCCACATCCAGCCAGGCAGTCTGATAGAACAGCCGAACGCGTCACACAGTGACGAGAAATATAGCGTCATAAAAAAATACGTCACGGTCGAAAGTCTTTGACGTCAATTAATGCATCATCCCTGTAGTCTTTTTCTCTCGCGCGGTGTGTGTGTGTGTTCATTTTGTGCACATGTGTTAGTGTTACTGTTTGTGTGTGTGTGTGTGTGTGTGTGTGTGTGTGTGTGTGTGTGTGTGTTTGTGTGTGTGTGTGCGTGCGCGTGCATGAGTCTGTGTGTGTGTGTGTGTGTGTGTGTGTGTGTGTGTGTGTGTGTGTAAGAAAGAGAGAGAGAGAGAGAGAGGGAGAGAGAGAGGGAGTGAGGGAGAGAGAGTGTGTGTGTGTGTGAATGTGTGTGTGCATTTTCACTGTGATCAAATAAAAGAGAAAGGCCAGTCACCACGCACATCCTCGCATGCAATGTATTTATATAGCAAAGGGAATGCCTGTAATTCACACAGAGCAATCACTTGGTCTTAAACGTGCACAAGACAAAAACTTTCATACTGGGGGAGCGAGCCAGTCTGAAGAGTACTCGGGTCCAGCGCGAGCGTTTTTTATAATCAAGTCAAGTCAAGTCAAGTATTTTATTGTTTTGGGCCCAGAGGGCTTTGAAACAAAGATATAACTTTAACAAAAAAAGGTAACAAATCAGACAGTTAATATATGTATACAAATTGAGCGGACAAATACAACAATACTATACAACCAAAATAAATTGGCAATATACACTTCCATACATACAAACAAAAATAAAAGAAAAATAGGTTTAACAAAATCAGGTAAGAGATCAGACAGATAATATGTATACATTAAGCGGACAACGATAATATACAGCCGAAATAAATTGGCAATACCATTATGCCATGCATCTTTTGTAAAAACACAAAACAAAACAAAAGCATGTATTACATACATATACATACCAATAAAGAAACTAGATGTAACGTTAATCGAGGCTGGTTACAACAGCAAATTAATGAGAGAGAAAATTCACTAAAATTACAACATGAAAACAGCCCGAACCTGCCACTGTTTCTGAGCCCCACAAAATCACTTTGCCATCGACTGAACTTTTCGATCCATTAATGCAGACACGGTGGGTGCAAAGAAGGCGATTGAATTTGCCGGTCAATTGTCCTCTCTTCCCACCCCCCCCCCCCACACACACACACACACACACACACACACTTCACGTACCCACACGCATACACACGCGAACGCACGAGCAGTGCGTTCAGTTTCATTCTGTGAGTTCGACAGCTTGACTAAATGTTGTATTTTCGCCTTACGCGACTTGTTTAGTTTCCGCCCATCGAATCCACCAACTTAGATCGTGTGCAGTGATCTTTCCGTATTGACCACACACGAAGAAAAAAACACAGACATTGCCATGACATGACTTTTAAATTAAGGTTTCCGTTCGCTGAGTACAGCTTCGGAAATCCATGACAGATCCCCGCCTTCACCCCCACCCCCCCCCCCCCCCCCCCCCTCAAACTAAGGGAATCTACCACAGATTTTCCTTCCCTGTGACCCCTTTACACCCACCCCCCACCCCCTTCTTTCCCCACACACACACCTTCAGTAAAGCTGATTTAGAAGTCCTTGCTGGCCAGAGGCGTGTGTGACACGATTTTTGAATTAAGGCTTCGTTATATTAACCGGGTTAAATCCATGCCATTACTCTCCCCCCCCTCCACCCACACACCCAAACACACACACACTCACACACACACTCACACACACACACACACTCACACACACACACACACACACACACACACTCACACACACACTCACACTCACACACACACACTAACACACACACTAACACACACACTCTCACACACACACTCTCACACACACATACTCACACACACACACACTCACACACACACACACACTCACACACACACTCACACACACACACACACACTCTCACACACACACACACACACTCACACACACACACACACACACACACTCTCACACACACACACACACACACACACACTCACACACACACACACACACACACACACACACACACACACACACACACACACACACACACACACACACACACACACACACACACAAGCTTCTGAAATCCGCGACAGACCTATACCTGCCTCCCCCACTTTCGGTAAAGCTGTTTCAGAGGTCTTTGGTGATCATGAGCGTGTGTCGCTTTCGACCGACTATTCTCAGAATTTTGTGTGTGTTGTCTTTTTGCTTTACGCCCAGCCGACCACGAAGGGCCATATCAGGGCGGTGCTGCTTTGAGATATAACGTGCGCCACACACAAGACAGAAGTCGCAGCACAGGCTTCATGTCTCACCCAGTCACATTATTCTGACACCGGACCAACCAGTCCTAGCACTAACCCCATAATGCCAGACGCCAGGCGCAGCAGCCACTAGATTGCCAATTTTAAAGTCTTAGGTATGACCCAGACGGGGTTCGAACCCACGACCTCCCGATCACGAGGCGGACGCCTTACCACTAGGCCAACCGTGCCGGTTATTCTCAGAATGACCGGTATAACACCTGATTGTGTTGCAGCGTCAATACTAGAGAGGTATATAAATGCCTGACTTGTGAACGACGCTACAGAAAAATTGAAATGCAAAAAAAACATTGCATCACTTATTGTAGCTCAACAACAACTTTCAACAACAAAATCAAAGAATCGAAAGTCAAGAGGGGTACCATACAATTGTTCAACGTTTAATAAATTATGTGTCTTTAGTTCATGTTAACGGCCAATAGTTCGAAGTGTGAATGTTTTGTATTGTCTCGGTCTTCGGATAGGCAAAGCCTCACTGCATGCAGTCTGGGTGATGATGATTTGTCAGTGTTGATCTGTTATTTTCAGGCAAACAAATAGACTGAATGGTTATAAATCGCTTCACGCGACTTGTTCATTGAAATCAGTTTTTCTGAGGTCTCCCCTTGTCATTCAGTCGTGTGGTGCCCTCAGCGTGCATTATTCAGAGTCGGGTGTGGTGCTGTCAAAACAACACTGGCCAAATCATCTGTCGCCTGAACATGTTGATGTTGTGTGTGTGTGTGTGTGTGTGTGTGTGTGTTTGAGTGTGTGTGTGTGTGTGTATGTGTGTGTGAGAGAGAGCGTGCTTGCATGCGTGCGTGCGTCAGTGCATGTGTGTGTATGTGTGCGTGTGTTAGTTTGTGTGTGAGAGAGAGACTGAGAGAGAGAGAGAGAGAGAGCGTGAATGCAGTGCGTGCGTGCGTCAGTGCATGTGTGTGTGTGTGAGTTTGTGAGAGAGAGAGAGAGAGAGAGCGTGCGTGCAGTGCGTGCGCGCGTCAGTGCATCATGTGTGTGTGTGTGTGTGTGAGTGTGTGTGTGTGTGTGTGTGCGTACCTTTCGTGCGTACGTGAGTATGTGTGTGTTCGAGTGTGTCAAGAAAGAGAAAGACAGGGAGAAAGATAACGGAGACGGAAGAGATGTGTGCGTGCGTCGTTCTATATGCACTAGTGTGTACCACACACACAAATTAAAAATCCGTTTCGGGTGCACGTACACTGCATACGAGTGCGTGCTTACCCATTATCAAACACGAAGTATATCAAACATGAAAGTGGAATCGGTTCATTTTAAATCCGACAAACGTTACCAAATATGCCGGGCTCACTATTCCTCAGCCCCGGGTTAAAACTGACAAGTGATTCACACATGGGCAGTGCTAACAGAACATCTGAACTGCCCAGCAGTGGGTACAGGGAGTGGCGAAGGATACACTTTGTTTGCTGAAAATGTCCCACAGTTTCTTGCATGCGGTTTTGACCTTCCTGTAACTGTGGGGGTATCTCAACTAGATGATGGATCTGGGATTAAAGAGACTGTTCAGAAAAATAGTGCATCGTGGCATAAGTCTTGCAGAGAAAAAATGGACAAGCGAAGTTTGGAAAGACTTCAAAAGAAAGCTGAGAAACGGCAGGCAGAGGGCAGAGCAGCCACCTGCAGCTCAGCCAAAACAAGACGATCTGCTGGCACTCCGGCGTCATCCAGAGATAGTTGTTTCTTTTGTAATGAGAGCTCTGGCAAGTTGTACAGCGCAGCAACATTTGGACTGGACTATAAGGTGAGACATGCAGCTAACCTTCTTCAAGACAAGGACTTGCTTAAAAAGCTTGCTGCTGGAGATATGATTGCTACAGATTCACAATATCATCTGAAATGTTTGATTTCCCTGTACAATCGTGCCAATAAATACGAAAAGGAACTGAACTGTGACCAGAGCAACAGTTCTGTTTGTCATGGCATTGCTTTTGCTGAGCTGGTGTCATATATCCAGAGTTTTGAACATGACGAAACAACAGCCCCTGTGTTCCGTATGTCAAAACTTTGCACACTGTACAAAACTCGACTGCAGGAACTTGGAGTTAGTTGCAGTCTGCATACCACAAGACTCAGACAGAAACTACTGGATGCATGCCCTGAGCTTCAAGAATGCAATACAGGTCGCGGAAGAGATGCTACTCTTGTCTTCAAACGTGACCTGGGATATGCAGTGAGCAAGGTTGTTGATCATGATTCTGACGCCTTGCTGCTTGCAAGATTGTCCGCAGAGAGATTTTCTCGAAGCAGCAAAACTTCAATGGGGATTTCCTTGAAAACTGCCAAGAAAATGCAACACCATCTTCGTTGAAAGCTCTCGTCAGTATGATTTTGGATGGGCCAGGAAACTCCATCAAAACAAGCAATCCATCACAAGAGGAGGCTGCATTAGGACAAAAGCAGTCACAGGCAGCGCTTACCATTTCTCAGCTCCTCGTATTTAACAGCAGAAAACATGCACCAAGAGATCCCTTGAAGGACACCCGTCGTAACCATGCAAAAGAGAAGGAAACTCTGCTTCCTGTTTACCTTGGACTGAAAATACACGCCGAGACCAGGAAGTATGGTATTATTGATATTCTGTACAATCTGGGTCTGTCAGTGTCCTATGATAGGGTTATAAGCATTTCCAATAACCTAGCCAACAGTGTGTGCACAAAGTTTGAGAGAGAGGGTGTGGTTGTCCCCCCACAGCTTGTAGGAGGTGTTTTCACAGTTGCTATGGTCGATAACATAGACCACAATCCAAGCTCCACTACAGCTACAGAGTCCTTTCACGGAACAAGCATTTCTATGGTTCAACACCCCTCTGATTGTGACGGAAAGCCAGAGTTTTTGTCTATCGACAAAGCAGTTCAAGGCCGAAGGTCTGTTGTACCCTTGCCCATCACCTACACACTTGTGTCACCTGTGGAACTGAATCGAGAAGCTGAAGTCCCTGTTGTGTTCGGACCTTGCAGGCCTCCTGTTTCTTCCAACACAACACGTAAGACCGAACAGTATCGTTGGCTGGAAACGGTGAAAAAACGTGTTGATACCTCTGGAGAATATGATGGAAGGCAAGCAGTATCTTGGGGAGCTTACCACGCAGGTGTGCAGCAGCAAGGAGACGAAAGGGTTGCCCAGATTGCACTGTTGCCACTTCTGATGGACAATGCACACTCTCCAGCACTCATAAAACATGTGATGCAAGTGATAAAGAACGGCATTACTCACCTCAATCCAGGTCAAGCACCTGTCTTGGCAATGGATCAGCCGCTGTATGCACTGGCTAAAGAAATTCAGTGGTCATTTCCTGAGGAACTTGGAGAAGACAAATTTGTAGTCATGCTTGGAGGACTCCACATTGAAATGGCTGCACTGCGACTTCTCGGCGACTGGCTCGAGGGAAGTGGTTGGACCGCCATGCTTGAAACAGCAGGAATTGTCAGAGGAGGTGTTGCTGACTCACTTCTCAAGGTTTCCCATGTCCTAAGAACACGACTTGCCCACCAAACAACTGCTGCAGCACTCTACATTCTCCAACACAAAGCATTTGAGAAACAGAAAGCCACAGAAAATGCCAGATCAGACTTTGAACAGTGGTGCCTTGAGACAAGTAAAGAACAACCAATGTTTGCCTTTTGGGGGTTGGTCCTAGATCTGGAACTCTCTGTGCTGCAGGTCATCCACGCACTCAGAACATCAGACTTCGAACAGTTCATCTAAGCCCTCACCAGTCTCATGTCATGGTTTTTTTCTCTTGACCATGTGCACTATGCACGCTGGGTCTCTGTGCATCTCCGAGATCTGTTTAAAATGAGGAAGCGACATCCTTGTGTTCATCAAGCTTTCTGTTGTGGAGCTTTCACCGTCAAGAAAACAAAACGCCCTTTCTCTGCAATAACCTTGGATCATGCCCATGAACAGTGCAATGCAACAGTGAAGGGTGACGGTGGTGCTGTGGGACTAACCAACAATCCAGGAGCTTTGCGGCGGTGGGTGACAGCAGGTCCTGAAATTGCACGTTTAGTCAGCAATTTTGAGCATGAGATGTCTACCTCAAAGTTGTTTGCTCTCATAACAGTTACACAACCGAAGGAATTGGAGCCGTGCACGCATGAGGAGGCAGACACAAGGCTCTTTCTGCATGCTGCGGACTGTGTCAAACAGGGCCAAACAAGGATCATCATCAGGACTGCAGACACTGACGTCATCGTACTTGCCGTCTCCGTTGCACGTAAACTTCAAGCAGAGGAGATGTGGGTGGCGTTTGGAACTGGGAAGCATTTCAGGAACATCCCAGCGCACGAAATTGCGTCAGCTTTAGGCCCCGACAAGTGCACGTCGTTACCAGTATTCCACGCCCTTATTACTGGGTGAGATACGGTTTCCTTCTTTGCAGGGCACGGAAAAGCTAAGGGATGGCAGACGTGGAGCGTGTATCCTGAAGTCACAAATGCATTTCTTCAGATCGCATCCTGCAGCGAGCAAGTGACTGCTTCAACCTTTGAAATCATAGAACGTTTTGTGGTCTTGATGTATGACCGCAGCAGCTCTTGTTTGAAAGTGAACGAGGCACGAGAAAAACTCTTTTCTCAGCGGAACAGATCCATCGAGTTCATTCCACCAACATCTGATGCTCTCAGGCAACATGTCCTCCGAGCAGCTTTTCAAGGACGCGTGTGGAGCCAGTGCCCTCAAAAAAATCCGGAGCTTCCTTCTCAGTCCTTCTGAGTATGGATGGAAAAAGGAAGGCCAGCTCTGGCAGCCTGTGTGGATGACACTGTGTCAGGCCCAGGATGGTGGTTGCAAGAAAGTGTGCAGAGGCCGCTGTAAGTGTGCATCAGTGCATCTGAAGTGTACTGCGCTTTGTGGCTGTGGTGGGGATTGTCATCAGGATTAACTGCATACTCGGGTGAGTAAAAACAGATGTACGTCATGCTCAGTCCTTGTAGAGTTAAGAGAGATCTGACTGGGTAAGAGCTATAAAATATTTCATTTTGTCCTAACGAGTGTGAAAATTCATACTCAACTTGTTTGTGAAAGCCGAACTCACGAAAAAATTTTTTTTTTTTTTTTGTGTGTGTGGGGGGGGGGGGGTAGATTTTTATGGGGTCAGGCCAGACACCTAAAATTGTATTCTTGAATCTTGTTATCTGTGTGAAGTAAATGTTTACCTCTTATCATTGTTAAGCTGTATTAGCATCAAACGTGTACGAAAAGTAATAACCTGTGCTCTTGATTAGAAATACGAGCATTCTAAGGGTATTTTATTTGACCTAGATTGCGGACACAGTCTAACTTAGAGTGTTCAAGATTGGCTGCTACCATTTTTTATATTCAGCATGGTGTTAGGTATCATCACAGCAAATTTCAGATTGCTATATAAAAATGCCTTCTGATGGCATTTTTTGGTGCTAAACAGATTGACTAATAAGCGTTGAGAATTAGCTTCAACATCCTCTGTCAAAATCACAACACAACAGCGTGTGCCTGTGTGTGTTGCCAGGCGTTTAATCATACTGTCATCAAAACAAGTCACATGCGCACACACACATGCTCACATAATGGATCAACCGATATTATACACCAGTGGCAAAGCCTCAAAGCTGTAAAACCAGTTATATCTGTCGAACAAACACACAAGCTGCATGTTTTCATAGCTCAGTGACCTGAACTTTAACAAATCAAAAAATCGTCAGGAAGCCAATCTGAGCAAACTATGACGTAGGTCAGTTGGCGGTTGTTAACTCGTGCGGCTAAATATATACGACACCCAAACATGCACACCCTGGCAACCGCCTTAATTTGTTTTCTTCCATTGAAACACATCTTGTCAAATTTCACAGTTCTGGTGAGATTGTACATGGAGTAATGGCCATGTCAGACGCACAACACAAAACAGTGTTTTCTTTCAAAACAAACACAAAACAGAGTGTTTCCCGTGTGACATCCCCCAAAACGCGTTTCAGAAAACACTGTTTCGTGTTTTCGCATAAATCTGAAAACACGTTTTGGTAGTCAGCCAATGAACGCGGACGATCAACTCACGTGACTCGGTTTCCGGCACCACGGAGATAAAAAAAAATGGCCGACTCAGATGTAGTACCGATTCAGGGTAGTATCGGACCCATGAATCCTAACTAGAGTCTATGCATGGAGCCTGTCACGATTGAAGAGAGGCAATAATATCAGTGGGCGCTGCCAGCCGTCTTGTTTACAAACCCAAACACAGCGCGGTAGCTGGACGGGTCAAGCTGACACTGACCGATATTTCTGTGAAAACACGCACCGCGCTTCATCTGTGTGTTTCGCGTGTGACATCCCCTCTTTAAAAACATGTGTTTCCCCGACGTTTTGAGATGGTGTTTTTGTCGAAAACATGGTTTTGTGTTGTGCGTCTGTCTCCGCCTTAAGACTATCCTTCCACTAACACACATGAGCCTACCAAAATCTAACTATTTTTGTGTGCAGAATGTCTTCTTCTTTCTTTTTCTGATTTGATTTCACCAGTGAAAACTATGTGGAGGGTTGTTCTTATCTCAGGTCAAATCCGGGGAATGTCTGAGGTGGTACAAATAGAAGCGCACACACATACTCCAGACAGGTGTGACTGATGTTGCGAGTATATGCCGCGTTTGTGAATATGTGCGTGTGAGTGTGACTGTGCATGCGTATTATGTATGTGTGTGTGTGTCACTGTGTGTGTGTGTGTCTGTGCGTGTGTATATGTGTGTGTATGTGTGTGTCAGTTTGTGTGTGTGAGTGTGAGTGTATGTGTGTGCATGAGTGTGTGTGTGTGTGTATACTGAGTGTGTGTGTGTGTGTAAGTGTGTGTGTATGAGTGCAGTGTGCGTGTGTGTAAGTGTGCGCGCGATTGTGTGTGTGTCTGTCTTTGTAAGTATGCGTGCGTACGGCGCGTGTGTCTGCGTTGTGCAAGTTTGTCAGTGAAGAGAAGGACAGGGATAAAGAAAGATAAAGGAGTCGAAAGAGATGAGTGCGTCAGTGCGAAAGCAAAAAGAAAATTCCGTATCGGGTTTGCGTGCACTTTAAATGAGTGCGTGCATGCTTACCCATACTTAAACGCAACGGATATCAGACATGAAACTGCAATCGGGTAATTTCAAACCCAAAGTCAAACAAACTCAACCAGATATGCTTAGTTTTTCTCAGCCGCGGGTTAAAAGAAGAAAAGACAGTGATTCAAACATGGGCAGTGTTGCCTATAGTTTCAGAATTAGTCAAGTTTCTACATATTCCAAATCCAATTAGTCTACTTAGGGAGGTTCAGAAGGAGGAATTCTTCCAAAAGGAAAACAAAATTTCTCATGCCTGATATAAGGCACACACACACAAAAAATCTGTTTACGGTATCCCGACCGACCCTATTTTATTGCGCGACCATAGACTTTTTTGGGGCATTTGGGGGAGAGAAAAAAAAATTAAATAAATAAAAAAAATTTAAAAAGTCTTTTTTTTGGCAAAATAACTAAAAATATGGTTTTTTGGAAGAAAAAAAATTCCTGACCTACCGACCCTATTTTTTTGGCCTATGTTACCGTAAACAGACTATTTTGGGGGGGGGGGGCCTAAACCTTACTGATAAGCGCCGAAGTTGCTCCATCATCCTCTGCAAACATCACAACACAACAGCGTGTGCCTGTGTGTGTTGTCAGGCATTTAATCATACTGTCATCATCAAAACAAGTCACATGCGCACTCACACATGCTAGCTCACATAATGGATCAACCGACATTATACACCAGTGGCAAAGTCTCAAAGCTGTAAAACCAGTTATCTGTCAGTCGAACAAAGACACAAGCTGCGTTTTTTCATACAGTACCTGAACTTTAACAAAACGAACAGTAGTCAAGAAGCCAATCTGAGCAAACTATGACGTAGGACTTCGCGGTTGTTAAACTCGTGCTGTTCATGAAGATATACTACATACGACACCCAAACATTCACACCCTGGCGATTGCCTTCATGTTTTCCTTCGATTGACACACATCTTGTCAACACTCACAGTTCTGGTGAGATTGTACAAGGGGTAAGACCATCCTTCCACTTAGAAACATAGACTTACCATAACATCTGACTACTTTTGGTGCAGAATATTAATTTTATGTTGTTGGTTTTTTTTTTGTGTTTTTTTTTTTTTGGGTGCTGATTTGATTTCACAAGTGAAAACTATGTTTACATAACTTAAAAAAAACAATACTGCTCTGCACAAGACGCAGCCACGGTCAGGCAGTTGATTGTGTGTATGTGTCCAAAGTGGAGGGATGTTTTATCTCAGGTCAAATCCGGGAATAGTAATTTTTTGAATTGGTACAAATATACTGTTCAAAAAAAGAAACGCATAGTTGCTACTTGCCAAATTTGTTTTATTTTTCGAAAAAATTAACAGAAAATCCAATATTTAGATTATTTGTTTGAAATTTGGTATGGACACAGTTGAATGCACACACAGTTCATTTGCATCTTCAAATCAATCAGTCAATCAATACGATTGGGTGCCGAGGCTGTCAAGTCAGTAGGGGGTGTGACTGCCTTGAGCAGCAACAACTGCCCGGCACCTTCTGGGCATGGACTGGATCAGATGCCGGATATCTTGCTGTGGGATGGTGTCCCACTCCTCCTGAAGTGCCTGCAATAGATCGCGGTGATTTGCCGGCGCTTCTTCTCGCCTGCGCACACGTCTGTCCAATTCATCCCAGAGGTGTTCTATCGGGTTCATGTCTGGCGACATGGATGGCCAGGGAAGCACCTGGACATGGTGGTCGGTGAGGAACTGGGTGGTGAGTCGTGCTGTGTGCGGGCGAGCGTTGTCCTGCTGGAATATGGCATCCTGGTCAGCCAGAAGAGGAAGGGCGTGTGGGCGCAGAATTTCCTCCACGTATCGCTGGGCAGTTATGCGCCCTTGGACGTGCACCAGGGTGCTCCTTCCAGCGGTATTGATCGCCCCCCACACCATGACGCCTCCACCACCATGAACGGGTGCCTCATCCACACAGTTGGGCGCGTAACGTTCGTTTACTCTCCGGTAGACCCTCCTCCGACCATCATGTCGCTGGAGCAGGAAGTAGGACTCGTCGCTGAACCACACGTGTCTCCAGTGATTCCGGACGGTCCAGCGAAGGTGCTGGTTGCCCCACTGCACTCGGTTCTGGCGATGGCGGCGGGTGAGGACAGCTCCTCTGTGAGGTCTGCGAGCTCTCAAACCAGCTTCATGCAGGCGGTTCCGCACGGTCTGGTCCGATAATCGGTGTGGCCCGGGGAGAGCCTGGACAGAAGATGAGGCCGACAGGAAACGATTCCGGAGGTGGCGGAGCCGTATGAAGCGGTCGTGAGCAGCAGTTGTCGCCCTTGGTCTTCCCGCTCGTGGCAAGTCAGCAACGGAGCCAGTGGCTTGAAACCTGACCCACAGTCTACTGATGGTGCTCTGGGACACGTGGAAGTGCCTGGCGATTGCACTTTGACTTTGGCCTGCTTGTAAACGACCCAATGCAATTTGGCGGTCTTCTCTGCTCAATCGGGCCATCTTTCGTCGCTGAATTGTCGTCTGATTTCTTTGTGGCGAACAATCCGCTTTTATGGGTTTTGGAAGACATGGTGAGAGCTCAATATTCCCCGAGTTTCACGAGATTACACTGAAGCATGACGAGTGGTCATGCCAAATGAGCAATTTTGACATTGTAGCCACTGATAACGCATGCGTCACGTGCAGAGCTCACTTGTGGCAATGGACGAAAGGTCGACGACCAGATAAACATTTTCTGCAGTTTGGTGGATATCCTTGTAGCCATATAACTAAATTAACCAAATATTACAAGCTATGCGTTTCTTTTTTTGAACAGTATAGAAAGCTTACGCAAAAAAGGAATTATTTTATCTGTGAGGTTACTAGGCTTTTTATTTGTCAACTTTACTTGATTTGCAAGATCAGTTCGATTCTTGAGTACACGTCTGGGAAGGAGCACAATAAACAACTTACATAACAGACGACTTGTGTACTATCAGTGGGACTGAATTCTCGATCATACTTATTGCTGTGTCCTGAGAAAGAAAAAAAAGAAACTGAAATAACAAAAAAAATTCAGAGTGTGTATTTTTTCACTGTGACATTACAGTATCACATACCTGGGAGACAAAATCTCTTTTTAAGTTTTTTGCAATTTTTTTAAATTTTGGTTATAAATTTAAAAGGTACCTGGCCAAGAAACTGAAATCGCCCAAGAGTTACACAGTTCGGTTGAGGGGAAGGGTTGTGCAGTGATGATGGTACAACAATCAAGGACTACGTTTAAAGTCCGTCCTTGAACGTTCAAATATTCGAATTCTAAACGATGTGTTCGGGTATTTTTTGCAGACTTTAATTCCCCATGCACTGTATTTGTTTTCGTTTCGTCTTGCTATTACGCCCTATGAGAGCAGTGTGCATTAAAGGCACAGTAAGCCTCCCGTAAACCATCACAGATACTGTCAGGCTTTTACACACAGTACAAACACCCTTCCGTTTGAACGCTCACCAAACGGGAACATCCTAGGTGCCCTCCGTTTGTGTAACAAGCTGTCAATTTATTATTTAGATTTTAAAAGTTAGGTCTAGCGCCAAAACGCACCACGGTCCGATTGTCTCTGACACAATCCGCAAAATTAATTCTTTCAAAATTGCTCGCTCTTTACGTAGGGCACCTAGGATGTTCCCGTTTGGTGAGCGTTCAAATGGAAGGGTGTTTGTACTGTGTGTAAAAGCCTGACAGTATCTGTGATGGTTTACGGGAGGCTTACTGTGCCTTTAAGCTAGATCTCCGAGTTGAAATTCTAAGTTTCACCCGGTTTCGTCTCAGTGATACGGTTATGAGTAATTGCCAGCACTGAATAAATAAATCAATGAAGTGAAACGGGCGGTTGCGTAACAAAATCGTTTCTCTGTTTACACTGATACAATTTAATTAATTAGCTTAGTTACGGAGCGTTTTCGACTCATTGCAGGTGTGTCTTGTTTACAGCACAGCAAATTGTGATGTTCCCGACAGAAAACTTCTCAAAAGATTGTGTTTTAAATACTACATCATTAAGAGTTTTCGCTTTGGATAAGATCGTAAAGTAGTGACAACCTTATTACAACACATGATCAGTTAGTCTCGTTAATAACTTCTCCGTATTATGACCCTGCATTCATAATTCGGCGCAGCAGTCCGGTTTGCGTCAGCTTGTGAGAATGGTGTTTTCGTCAACATTTCACAGTTCGATGGCCATGTGTTTCCATAACGATCTTGGTTGACAAAAAGGTTCAATGTAGCAAAGTAGAACAGCTGCGTCACAGCATGAGTGTGCATTTTTACCCTGTGTCTCTGTATATCACGTGACAGTATACGTGAGTGCCGTGTGCGTATGTGCGTATGCGTGAAAGTATGTGATCGTGTAGGCTATATGTTCTGTGAGTGAGTGAGTGTGTGTGTGAGTGAGTGTGCGTGTCTGTGGGGGGGGGGGGGGGGTGCGTGCGTATACATGTGTCAGTGTAAACTTGATGTGTGTTAGTTCTGCGTGTTCGTTTGTTATGTGCATATGTGTGTAATCCTTTTGTGTATGTGCGAAAGGTGCGCGAAATAGACAAGACAAGTAGAACAGGATGAAAAGAGGACGAACCCAGACAGATTAGATTGCAACATATAATTAGTTACGACAGTGAAGGGGGGTAGGCCGCATATGGAGAAAAACAAGACTCCCTTTCTTTACTGAAATTGGTGTGAGGGATGGGGGGGGGGGGAGGGGGGGGGTGGGGCGGCGGCGAAAAGGAAGACAATAACGACTACACGTACTTTGTTTGCGGAGGAGAAGTGTGTGTGTGAGAGTATACAGTATATGTGTGTGTGTGGGTGTGCCAAACTGACGCCAGTGCAAAATTACCGAAATGGGGGAACATCATGCGGTGAAGTTGTAAGGGCATCTTCTCCTCTAAAAGCAAGAACGGTAAGACTGAAAACCAAAGTGCTTACCCCACTTCTAACCCGAATCACCCCCCTAGCTCCTGCTGGGTACACGTGCACTCAAGTTAACACAAGACTGACACCTCTGCTTTGACCTTTGTACCAGCAGAGACATACATTCTTTATTCCCCCCTCTGCTTCTTTACCTCTGTAAACTTGTAGAGCTAGTTATTTTTCGATAATGACCCAGCAACCAAACAAATAACGAGCCAGCAACAGCCTGAATCCTCGATAGTGCAATGGGTTGAGAAGCTGTTCTGTTTTGGTACTACTTTTTCGACTGAAAAGTTCCGAACGCTCTATACGTACGAAATATACATCTCTGGAGCAAACAATACAAACATACCGCATTTAAATTAACAACTACAGGCCTGAACACATGAATCTCCATATAAAATCCATTAGTTAGGTTGTTTTCTGAATCTAGATCTGCCGTGCACAAACCGTTCATCACAAGCAAATTCCCAAGGCAAGTAACTCATACTCTAGCCGACAAGAGTAGTTCCCCTTCTTTGAACGCAGTTTCTTCGACAACACTGACTGCAATCCGACGGTCAGTTTTCAACAATATTTCATTTTATAAACAGATCACACGCAACCAAATGCACACATCTCATCAATTTAAACAACATAAAGCGGTTTCATACACTATTTTCCCCAGAAAACTGAACTTCATACAGTAATTAACGTTGGAACACGGGTGCAAAAGTTCGTCTGCTAGTCCCATTTGACGAAAGAACATTATCCTATGCGATACTAAAACATAAACAGAACACACAATATCTTCCTTTACCGCCACAGCAGAATAACAGCATATCTGTGTAGTTGATTTTAGTCTAAAACAGGGAAACTGACAAGAAGTGTTAACAGAATGGAATGATTTGCACGGAACTATACAACCGCGCATTAATCGATCGCCTGCGCAGGTTGACTGGTTGAGTGATTCGGATTCGATCAAACTTTCGCACAAAAACTCCTGTTTTCTTTGAATAACTGAAGAAAGGAGGAATAAAGAGGTTATACATATACCTCGTCTCAGTGAATATTGAAAATAATGGTCTCTGTTCGCGGTCATGAAAAAGCTCGCTGAAGCTCGCATCTTTCATAATCCGCAAACTTCGAACACTATTTTTAATGTTCACTGAGACTCGGAATGTAACCTCTACATCTATGTCTCGGGTACCAGGAGTCGGATTAGCCATGCTGCTATGTTATCGATTTGGTTACAGTTGTGGTGAAATTCGATGACCGTCTGTCCGCAAATTGCAGGTATGACCACAGGCGAAGGTATCGTCCACTGGACTACTACAGTGTACTATCACAGAAAGACTACTTTCTGTGATAGTGGTAGTCCAGTGGACAATACCTTCGCCGGCCTGTGGTATGACCTACAGTTCGGACCGAAAATGAGTGCCCGCGTCGTTTTGCAGGTGTCCGCTTAAGAGGGGGCAATTAATTATGAAAAACACTCCGCGCCGAGCAAATGTGTCCATACATGTCAGGTGTCCACTCACGCCGGGGGCCGTACATTGCACTGAGGGACTGCTGTGCCAGGGACAATGGAAAAGAGAGACAGAACCAAAGGAATTGCTGAGAGGGAGAGATTGAGGAAAAGAGACCGAGTTAGAGAGGAAAAAAAATAAGGAAAAAAGACTGGACCAGAAACACACACAGCAACAAAGATGTCTAGCCTAGGGCTTCTCCCCAAAACAAGAACACAGTGTCTTTAACAGAGAACACAGTGTCTTTAACAGAGAACACAGTAGCGAGAAGCAGGCAGGAAAGTCGTAGAGCTTCATTTGATGGGTCATTTTACGGCCGCCGACAACTGCCTGTCTTCAGACAAGCCCCATACATACCACTCAAGTGTGCTGGTCACTCGTTTACTCTGCGTGTGTGCTGCCAGTACCAGTCAAGTGGCTTTTTTGATAGATGACTCACAAACACACACACACACACACACACACACACACACACAAACAAACAAACACACACACAAGAAAAGTGACTTATTAAAATTTCTTTTCTCCTGAACTGAAGAGAGCGTCAACCAATAATATAAACTATCCACAGCAAAAGGTCTCCCACGCATAGAAGAAAGCATACAAACCTAGGGTACATTATGAAGATATCTGAAAAATCATCTCAACTAATCACGCAACACATGATTGCCTTTTGTTCTTGATTTAATACACAGAATTAACAGCGTCACAAAACCATGTCAGATAATTATACAAATTATAAAAGACAGAAATCTGAGGCACACAGAAACACGTGACCTTCACAATGCAACAGCAAGTGGTTACTTTAACTGAACTTTCATGCAAAATCAATGCAGGAGCAATTCTGCGTAGCCCCCCTCCCCCCCTCTCCCCCCCTAGATTGGTTACTTTTATGGAACTTTCATGAAAAATCTATGAAAGATTAATTCCGTGTAGCCACCCCCCCCCCCCCCCCCCCCCCCATTCCCAAAGTGTGGTTTACCATAACTGAACTTTTATACAAATTCAGAACAGCAGCAATTCTCTGTACATAACCCTCCCCCCCAATACTTGCCCACTCTACCCTCTTTCTCATTTCCTGTAAATCAAGCACACAAATTTGATATTCTCTGGAGGGAAAAAATGGACACAGTTTGTGGAGTTCGGTTATGAAAAGTGTGTTTTGTGTGACACAAATGACAGCATGCATGCTGCGTCATCAATGAATATTTGTGCAGTTTGTCGTTACAAGAGAGCTGGGTCTTGGATTGTGTGCAGTGCCCTGAAAGCAAAACAAAACGTATTCTTTAGACAGACGGAATTAAACTTACTGAGAAGAAAAACGACACAAAAGGATAACTGAAACTTTTCACATTGATTTTGCACCCGTAAAATAGTCATAAAATATTCATGTAAGCAAACTTATCGCTTAACGTCTAAAAAGCTGTTTGGGAGTACATGTAACCACCTTCACATCAAATCTAGACAAAATGTCCCATCATACGTGCAGCAGGAATGCCTATTTCATCTCTAGAAACCTATGAAGTGTCAAAATAAAGCCTGACCTAGTGTTGACAGAAGATATGCACATGTTATAAAGCACAGATCTGCTGCTATTTGTGGCTGTGAGACTAAGCAAGCCCTGTGGGCTAAATTCACAACAGAACAAATTACAACACAAATGTTGCTTTCTTCCTTCGCAACACATAATATGACAACCGTAGCCATAGGACTAAACTAGTGCTTACAGAAGACATGGTTTCAAGCCACCGGTGCTTTCTGAACGCGGAGTTAGTCTCTTCTGTGGTCCAAGGGAGGTAATTTGCGTGCTACTTGCTGCCATACGAACTGAGAATGAATTTCACTCAATGAAATATGTGATGAAAATTATGTGCAGATTGTTGTAAAATGTTTCAAAAAGGTTGAACTGTTTCAACGCTGTAATTTAACTACAAAAGTTCCGTTGAAAACCTACCAGGTGACTTATCAATCTGGGACGCAAGAATCAGTAGCCGTTCACCACTACTACAACAATCAAGTTCAGCACTGGTTGCCTCCCATTAATCATTCACTGGTTATGTTCTGTTTAAAAAGCATAATTCTGCCTCTACTTTTCTTTTTTGTCTGTTCTGTATTTCAAATAAAGAAGGTAATGGCTATAATATGTATTAATGGATTATTGATGTATCAGCCTTTAGTTTACCCAGTGAAAACTAGGCAATGACTGCCACATTGGTGCCATGAAACTGAACATGCAAATTATATTATGACCTAAAATCATCTGCAAGAGCTCTCCTTTCAACAACAAATGTGACTGCCATTAATTCGTGCATACACTGTTCCAAAGGCGTAGTACTTTCAAAAACTGTTCGGTATGGTAAGGCACTTTACTCATTCAAAACAATGTGTTTGTCAGAACATAAAAATAAAATCTTGAAAAATCACCAACCTTTTGGAGCCGGGTGTGCGAGGGGTCATGGAGCCTGCTGTCTTGGAGGAGTCGAGTAGCAGGCTGTCGAGGTTGGAGCGTACGTTCTCCAGGTTGTCTGGCATCGTTCTGTCCAGCGCCTCTTGCTGTGACGGTGTGCTCCACACACTGTTGTCTAGCTGACTGTACATATGCACCAACATTTTTTTTTTCAGAGATGATACCGTGAGAATCTTTAGAACCAGAACAAATTGTCGTAAATTTAGTATACGTTATTTGTATTTTTGACCAAAATATGACATTTTACACAGATCGAGACAGTCAGTGTTCCTCCAAGACCGCGCTAGTGGTCAAGGTGAACAATGAGTCTCGAGATCTGTGCAAAATGTGATATTTTGGTCAAACATACAAATAACATTTATGTATCGATCGAATTCCTTTCATGTACTATGACTTTGTTGTTGTTTTGACGATTGAACGAGCCCGGGCACACACACATGCAATGAAACACATAAGCTTCATATTTGGGTGTTTCAGGTTGACCGAAACTTCAAAGGAACTACAAAACACACGTCATGTACTGACTTTGTTGTTGTTTTGACATTGAACAGCACACACACACGCAATCAAACACATGACGTGTGTTTTGTAGTTCCTTTAAAGTTTCGGTCAACCTGAAACGCCCAATTATAAAGTTTTGTAGGCCTCTGACGTCACATGACTCAAAGAAGGGAAATCCAATCTCCAATCGATACATTCCTATATACTTCTTCGTTCATGGGCTTAGACTCCCACGTTCACTCATGTTTTTAGTCCTAGATACTTCATTTTGCTCTTCTATAAGTGTTCAAAGCAGGGATTCCCCCGATGTCCCATAGCCTCATAGGTTCTTGTCAGAAGCATCGTCATGATAAGGCCTAAAAAAAAAATAGGTGTGGTTACGGTAACCCGACCTACCCTATTTTTAGGGGCCGACCCTATAAATGTTTATTACATTTGTCAAAAAAAACCAAAAACAAAACAAAACAAAAAAAACACGAGTGCAGAAAACGAAATGAAAGTGAAAGCGCTCGAGTTGCACACTTATTTCCCTGTCAAGTAGGTTTAATTTGTACACATTAGAAAAAAAAGTTTAAAAAAAAAAAGGTGATTGCCTACCTACCTACCCTATTTGTTTTGGTTTATTTTAGGTTATGTTACCGTAACCACACCTATTTTTACATTTAGTCAAGTTTTGACTAAATGTTTTAACGTAGAGGGGGGAATCGAGACGAGGGTCGTGGTGTATGTGCGTGTGTGTGTGTGTGTGTCTGTGTGTGTGTGTAGAGCGATTCAGACTAAACTACTGGACCGATCTTTATGAAATTTGACATGAGAGTTCCTGGGTATGAAATCCCCGAACGTTTTTTTCATTTTTTTGATAAATGTCTTTGATGACGTCATATCCGGCTTTTCGTGAAAGTTGAGGCGGCACTGTCACGCCCTCATTTTTCAACCAAATTGGTTGAAATTTTGGTCAAGTAATCTTCGACGAAGCCCGGACTTCGGTATTGCATTTCAGCTTGGTGGCTTAAAAATTAAATAATGACTTTGGTCATTAAAAATCTGAAAATTGTAAAAAAAAATAAAAATTTATAAAACGATCCAAATTTACGTTCATCTTATTCTCCATCATTTTCTGATTCCAAAAACATATAAATATGTTATATTTGGATTAAAAACAAGCTCTGAAAATTAAATATATAAAAATTATTATCAAAATTAAATTGTCGAAATCAATTTAAAAACACTTTCATCTTATTCCTTGTCGGTTCCTGATTCCAAAAACATATAGATATGATATGTTTGGATTAAAAACACGCTCAGAAAGTTAAAACAAAGAGAGGTACAGAAAAGCGTGCTATCCTTCTTAGCGCAACTACTACCCCGCTCTTCTTGTCAATTTCACTGCCTTTGCCATGAGCGGTGGACTGACGATGCTACGAGTATACGGTCTTGCTGAAAAATGGCATTGCGTTCAGTTTCATTCTGTGAGTTCGACAGCTACTTGACGAAATGTTGTATTTTCGCCTTACGCGACTTGTTTTTTTTTGTGCCTAACAAGCAACATCCATGTGCTCATGATTGACACACAGCCCGTAGAAAAAAGAAATATCTGCAACTGACTAAAGTTGTGACATCTCAGCCAGCATAACTACCAATACAAACATACTTATTCAAAATGTCATGCAACTACATGCTCATATTGTTTTCACATAAATAGCTGACTGTCTGAACATGTCACACATAAATAGCTGACTGTCTGAACATGTCGCACATAAATAGCTGACTGTCTGAACATGTCACACATAAATAGCTGACTGTCTGAACATGTCACACATAAATAGCTGACTGTCTGAACATGTCACACATAAATAGCTGACTGTCTGAACATGTCACACATAAATAGCTGACTGTCTGAACATGTCACACATAAATAGCTGACTGTCTGAACATGTCACACATAAATAGCTGACTGTCTGAACATGTCACACATAAATAGCTGACTGTCTGAACATGTCACACATTCAATTTGGAAACACAGTAAGCTATCATAGATGTAGCATAGATGGCAAGATGATCTCAGAGCAAAGCAGTAAAAGCCTTTATTTATTGAGCCTGAAGTTGACTTTGTGAAGTCTTTTTTATTGAAAATGTGATGCTAAGCAACTTCGTGAAGTAGACTTGGCAGTTGCATGAGGCCAAAAAAAAAAAAAGTCTGTTTACGGTAACCTGACCGACCCTATTTTTTTCGCGCGACCCTAGACTTTTTTTTGGCATTTGGGGAAGAAAAAAAATAAATAAATAAAATAAAAAAATCTTTTTTTTTTTTTTTTTTTTGCAAAATAACGTAAAAATATGGTTTTTTGGAAGAAAAAAAAAAAAAAAAATCCCGACCTACCGACCCTATTTTTTTGGCCTATGTTACCGTAAACAGACCTATTTTTTTTTGGCCTAACAATGATCCACCATTGAATGAGCCAGAGCTACTGACCTGTTCAACCTTTTGCTGCGTACTCTCCTGCCCGTGGATTTGGCGGTAGTGACGGGTCCCTTGGGTGGGGGCATGGAGGGAGTGCTCACCGTTCCTGTCACAGGGAATGAACAAAACAAAACTAAAGCACAAGACTTGGCATATTCTCTGAAACAGATTTCAAACATGAATTGCGCACAGCATGGGTGTCAGAAGCAGGTTTTGACAGTGTGTGCTCACTGGCCAAACTGACCAACACTGCAGAATACTATCACTCCCTGATCATTCAAAAATGAAGCAAAAACAATCAATATTGAGACAGTTTGGGATCTCAAGAATGAATCAAAAAACAAGAAAGTTAAACTTATGGAACATTAAAATGTTTTTTCATTCTTATTTTCAGAATGTTAGCTGTCTTCCTGTTTCGGATGTTTGATCTCAAGAATAATCTCTAAAGCTCTGAAAATGTCACAAATCTGCCACTTGCCGGACAAATCTCAAGCCTACATGGGAATTGGAATGCACGAAAAAGACTGAAAATGGCCCATGACTCCCAAATACAGAAATTCTGGGCAGGAATCATAACATTTCCCTGAAAATGAACCTCTGCGGCCCACAGAAAAAGTCTGATTTCAGCCAAAAGTCTATGGCCTGTAAAAGTAGAACTCCGTCAAAAGAAGGAAGATTCTGGGCTGAGGTGCATGAAGTGCGTGGGAGCCAGCTGTGGAGTCTGATTGGTTGAAATCACCACAAATCTCAATGTCAACCAATCAGACCCCGCAGCTGGCTCCCTCCCACTTGGGTGGCACCCATTTTTGCTTCATGCACCTCAGCCCTGGTACCCAACAAATACTCACCAACATCTGTGGCCTCTGCTCCCTGCTCAGCCTGTGAACCGTCCCCAGCGGTCGTCATGTTGCCCTCGCCCGTGGCTGTGACCTCCAGTGAGGTCAACTCTGCGGCAGACAGTGGCGCCAGCAACTCTGTCACCGTTTTCTGGAACTTCTCTATGGCCTTGACACTGGTCTTCTCCTTGACCACCTGCCCACAGACACACTGAGTAGAACACTTGGTCAGAACAGCCCTACAGTTTAGGTAATGCTTGAAAGAATACAACAACTGCTGGGTGGTAAAGTTCAGTCACAATCAATCTATAGGGCTTAAGTCTACCGATACTTTGCTTTCTACTGACGGCACCAACACAATAAAAGACAAGAAGAGACACTGATAACTAAAAGATCATCCAGGCTTTAAGGTGACTTTTTTCCAACAGTTACGTGTTAGGGGTCATCTGCACTCTTGTTCACAATCTAATTGTGTATCAGGTTTAGACTGTTTACATTTGTTCCGAAGTGGTACAAAATTATTACAACCACTCAAAAGGATCCAAGGCGAGTTATTTACTAAATAACTTACCTTTCAATAGCGGCTACCTGTCCATAACCATTTTTGGCAGGGTGGTTTTAGGCCAAAAAAAAAATAGGTGTGGTTACGGTAACATAGCCAAGAAAAATAGGGTAGGAAGGTAGGCAATCACTTTTTTTTTTCTCACTTTTTTTTCTAATGTGTACAAATTAAACCTACTTGACAGGGAAATAAGTGTGCGACTCGAGCGCTTTCGCTTTCATTGCGTTTTCTGCACTCGTTTTCTTGTTTTTTGTGGGGTTTTTTGACAAATGTAATAAAAAGTTATAGGGTCGGCCCCTAAAAATAGGGTAGGTCGGGTTACCGTAACCACACCTATTTTTTTTTTAGGCCTTATCGAAAAGTTCCACAAACAAACAAGAAGAGACACACACAAAAAGCACAAGCCATAACTGTGGCTAACCTCCATCATCTGTGTGCAGAGGACAGAGAGGTCCTTGAGGTGCGTGTGGTTGTCCTGGCTGAGGTAGAGCTGGTTGAGGATGCGTGTCCACAGCCTGAGCTGGAAGGACTGGGGGTTGGACAGGATCTCGTTGCACACCTTGACCGCAATGCTGTCGTGACATGGGTTCTCCTGAAAACACAACAGTGCAGCCATTCATAATCATTTTCATTTTCATTACTTTATTTCCCATCCCTGGGAAATTCGGGTCGCTTCCTCCCAGTGGAAAGCTAGCAGCAACAGAGTCGCGCTACCCAGGTGTCTACATGTTTAGGTTTAATCAGACACCTGCACTTATGGCAGAATGACCGAGGTCTTTTACGTGCAACAGTGGTAACACGGGGGTGGAACATGGATACCGTCTCCGAGTCTGCACATAAAGTACCCGTGTCCGTCCCGGCCCGAATTCGAACCTGCGACCTTTCGATCACAAGTCCAGTGCTCTACCAACTGAGGTACCAGGCCCCATCACCAACACTGAAATAACAGGGCAGCTGTTAAATATCATTTACGCTACACAAGGGATCATGTAAACTGAATGTGTTTGCTATTTTACCAGCAGGGGGGCCTTGTTGGTCGGTCAAATTGAGTAAACGTTCGCACCTGTCCTTTTGTTTTTACAGCACTCCCCAGGTTTTTTTCTTTTTCCTGCCCTGAGACTTCCGCTGTGAATTTGGAATCTTTATCATGCGCATTTGTGCACACAGGGTGTTCGGACACCAAGAAGAGTGCTCAAAGTTGACTGGAAATTAAATCCCTCGCCGAATGTGGGGGTCAAACCCATGTCGACAGCGACAAAAGGGCACCACGGTAACTCCAAGCAACCACAGTGCTTACCCTGACAACGGTGTTGTCGGCCTGCGAAGACACCAGTCGCTGTGCGTGGGTGAGCTCCACCAGAAAGTCTGCCACGTTGCTGGGGTTGACGCTGTTGATGGGGGAGGTGGTGGGGGCGTTGAGGATAGTGCGTAGCGTGGGCATGAAGGCTTCCTCAAACAGCTGCTGGTTGGCACTGAAACCGTTACAACCAGAGACTTCAGGATCTGGAATGTGTGCAAATATGAAGGCAGAAAACCAAGGTCTACAGACAGGAAGGTGCAAAGCAGTGTTACACTCAATGTTCTACACAAAAAGAAAAGGAGTTAGAAGAAACAAAAGAAAGTACAAACCAACAAATGGAAAAAAACAGAAGCATAATAACAGATGCTGTGTCACATTAATTCAACCGACAAGCACAGAATTGCAAAGATTATGGCAAACTTCACACGACAGAAACCTTAGGATAGACACTGCGTCAAAGAACCCTGATTTTCCCTCTCAACATTTGTCACCACGAAGAAAACTGAACTGAACTGAACTGAACTTTATTTAACAAGAAATGTACTGCAAGACACAAAAGCAAGCACTAGTGTGGGTGCCAGCACCACATCATGACATGCATTTTTTGCATGATGTGTTTGTGAGTCAATATCCCTTGTGTACGGTGCAACTAGTTTTACCACTACCACAGCGACACAAATTTCTTGACCGACATTTTCTACCTCAGTCAATTGTCTTATTCCTGTCACTTCACATATCTTCTGCAACTAACCACATCTGGTACCTGCTATGAATGGATACCCTTAGGACCACCAAAATGTGTCCCTGAACAACAACCAAACACTACTTCGCAGGTGGCCTGTTACGACATGTATATTTTGTTCAAGATAACAGACAAGGGACAACAAAAGGTGTTCTTTATTGAAAATCAAAAATCAAGAAAGGTAACATACTGGAACTTTTAATTTATGACAAAACACTGCAATCACGGTACTTTGACCCAAAGACAAGGTTTAATTTTTAACAAAACAAAACATTACAATCACAGTACTTCAACCCAGTTCCAATAACTCACCATTCTTGGTTTTTTAATTCTGAATTTTGGAACGTTAGCAGTCTTTAGATTTCTGTTCTTTAGTGGGAGGTGTCCTCTCATGGGAGGTAGCCCAAACCTGTCAGTGAAGGCGAAGATGGGGAAGAAGGTGCCGAGCGTGTGTCTGAGAAGGGCGTCCTCCTCGGCCAGGGGGTTGTACCACAGCAGGAGGAGACGAGACAGGAGGCCTGCGGAGAACACTCGCCCCGACATCAGCAACTTGGCCAGACCCTCCGCCACTACACTGCGCAGCTCTCCACTCTGCAGACATCAATACAAGTTATCAGTAACCATGACAACAACTTGGCCAGACCCTCCGCCACTACACTGCGCGGCTCTCCACTCTGCAGACATCAATACAAGTTATCAGTAACCATGACAACAACTTGGCCAGACCCTCCGCCACTACACTGCGCGGCTCTCCACTCTGCAGACATCAATACAAGTTATCAGTAACCATGACAACAACTTGGCCAGACCCTCCGCCACAACACTGCGCGGCTCTCCACTCTGCAGACATCAATACAAGTTATCAGTAACCATGACAACAACTTGGCCAGACCCTCCGCCACTACACTGCGCGGCTCTCCACTCTGCAGACATCAATACAAGTGATTAGGAACCATGCCAGCAAGGAAAGATACAGAGGAACCCACTTGTTTAAACCTCTAAACATCTGAGGATATCAGGTCTTACAAAGGAGGGAGTTATAAAATGGAGGTAACTTACAGAGGTTTTCAACAGAAAATCTGACGGGCACAGTGGCGTGGTGGTAAGACATCGGCCTCCTAATCGGAAAGTCGTGAGTTCGAATCCCGGTCGCTGCCGCCTGGTGGGTTAAGAGTGGAGATTTTTCCGATCTCTCAGGTCAACTTATGTGCAGACCTGCTCGTGACTTAACCCCCTTCGTGTGTACACGCAAGCACAAGATCAAGTGCGCACGGAAAAGATCCTGTAATCCATGTCCGAGTTCGGTGGGTTATAGAAACACAAAAATACCCAGCATGCCTCCCCCGAAATCGGCGTATGCTGCCTGAATGGCGGGGTAAAAAACGGTCATACACGTAAAATTCCACTCGTGCAAAAAACACGAGTGTACGTGGGAGTTTCAGCCCACGAACACAGAAGAAGAAGAACAGAAAATCTGAGAAAACTGTCTTAAAAGGGAAGGAGTCTTAAGTCGCAGGGTCTTTAAAGGGGGGTTCCACTGTACCTTCATTCATTAGAGCACACATGCATTGCTATGCTGTGAAACTCCTCATTATAAAAGTACATCCAGACAATAATAAACAGTAGCTGTCAGCAAAGATTTCACTATTGCAGTCAGAAACTATCCATTCTGAAAGCATGACAAAATTAACAGTACAAGAAGAGTGGTCAAACTTAGAAACATGTTGGGTTTTTCAGCATAAATAGGGATGGTAACATTTGTTGCAAAACTATTAAACAGGCAGATTTTGCAACAAAGTGCGACAGACCCTGCATTTTGACAGTTGCAGAATGCACTAAGCCATCCAGGATCCGCAACAGGCAAATACTTTGTGTCGATCTTTACTGCCTCTAAAACCAGTTTTAACAAAATCAGGATCATAAAGGAAGGAGAAGACGACGGAGGGGGGGGTCTTAAAAACGGGGATTTCACTGTATCTTTTACTATTCATCTTCTTCTTCGTTCATGGGCTTAGACTCCCGCGTTCACTCATGTTTTTAGCACGAGTGGATTTTTACGTGTATGACCGTTTTTACCCCGCCATTCAGGCAGCATACGCCATTTTTGGGGGAGGCATGCTGGGTATTTTCGTGTTTCTTTAACCCACCAAACTCTGACATGGATTACAGGATCTTTTCCGTGCGCACTTTGTCTTGTGCTTGCGTGTACACACATACGAAGGGGGTTAAGTCACTAGCAGGTCTGCACATAAGTTGACCTGGGAGATCGAAAAAATCTCCACTCTTAACCCACCAGGCGGCAGCGACCGGGATTCAAACTCACGACCTCCCGATTAGGAGGCCGACATCTTACCACCACGCCACTTCGCCCGTCCCTTTTACTATTCAAATTGACTGTAAAAACCCAGACCCACCTCACTGTCCAGTGTGGAGCTGAGGATGGTGATCAAGTTGGACGCGGCCTTGCTCCACCCAGACTCGGAATGCTCCCCTTCCCCTCCTTCTCCTTCCCCCTCAGTTGCCGACGTCTCACTCTCCTGGCTGTTTTCAAGCAGGTCTCGGCTGTTGTCGTTTTCGTCATCATTGTTATCCTTGGTGTCGTCAGTGGCGCCAGTCTGAGCTTCAGAACTGTCTTCGAAAGCTCCCAGGCCATAGACGTGGATCAGGTCAAAGAGAGATTTGACGGAGGTCACTCTCACGCACTCCACATCCACTTGTGACGCCTGTCATAAAAGAAAAAGGTTTCCATAAAACTGGCTGAAGAAGAGATAATAAAACAGTTGAGAGCCTTAACTGCCTCATTCAGTTGTTTCTGTATGCCATCTGGTATAATCTGTCTTCAATACTTGTACAGTACAAATGGGTTTTTCTCTCTTCACCCAGACAAAAACAATAACTTTTGCATCAAAACCCACCTGATGACAATGACCTCATTACAATTACAACAGCTTGTGTGCTGCTTTCACCAGCTTCAAGACAGACAACAGACAGGATATCATGTGACCAATGCATATAATTATACTCTGTCCTGCTCTTTTTTATTGTAAAACAGAATTGCCTCCAACCATAACTGCCAAGCTCCTCTCCCTGTGCCTGCCCCCTTCTTGATTTTCATTCAATAATAGACAAATTCCTTAAATAACTCTGTAGAGTTTAAATCCAAAATTTTAATAATAAATTTTCATTTAATTAATATACTTACCCAACTCACATATAGCAATTAACTCTAGTTCAGTGCTGGTAACGCTGTACGCGTTCCCCTTGGTAACAAGGGAGACCACCCTAAAAAAGAGTGATCCATCCCATAATATCAGACCGATGCCCGGTCCAACATCCGTATGCGTGCGCATACGCCGCCATTTGTATCATTCGAACGAAGCCCAACTCACTACTTTTTTAGAACCCAATACCACCACAGCGGGGAGGCGGGAGGGTTTAAACGATGTGAGTTGGGTAAGTATATTAATTAAATGAAAATTTATTATTAAAATTTTGGATTAAATTACATATTATTACCCAACTCACATATAGCAGATTGCTACTATAGGTGGTGGGTACATAGCGAAATTATGATATTAGAACCTGTCCTGCGACTACCATAACAGGTAACGCGGAACTGCCGTCCTGTATCAAGACGTCTCTGAGGTAGAAGTTAATAAAAACCTCCTCAGACCGCCAGTAAGCCGACTCCAGAACTTCAGCCCAAAACAAGGCCCGACCGGAGGACTGCCAAAGAGAAGGCCCATGCCCTTGCCTCATACGTTCTAGCTATAGTGAAAGGCAAAACTGCCCTAACGTCTCCAGACTGTGTTTGTCAACAGGTAAACCCCCGTGTGATCAACATGGAGACTCACTTGGTTAAAGTCCCTTTCGCAATATCCTTACACCCGCTGTGTTAAGTGATATCATAAAACCTTCCGACTTTCTGACCAATGCCAAGTCCGTGACAGGTACCTTCTGAGCGTCCTCACGGGACAGACAACCACATCAAGCTCCCCAGGAGCAAGAAACCAGTGTAGCAGTCCATCTAGGTAAGGTTGACTACCAAACGTCATACCTCTACCAGAGTAGATAGACCTACTTCCCTCCTAAAATCAGTGTTTAACGTCGTTTCCAACCGTTCAAGGTTAAATCACGACGGAGAAGAAGATAAGGCAAAAGCCCTTTGATACAATGATCTAACAAGATCCGTGAAAGTCAGAAAAATCTTTGAAACTCAAAAAGTTAAACTGGCTAAACGTGACTCAAAAGAAGCCAACTTCTTGCTCCAAGAATTGAAAAGCAAATGGAAGCTGGTTGACCCCATTTATCGCTTAAATGCCGAGGTTAAATCACGACAGAGAAGAAAGATAAGGCAAGCGACCTTTAGATACAAAGAACTAACAAGCTCCGTGCGAGTCAGAAAAATCTTCGAAAACCGAAAAGTTTAATTGGCTAAACGTAACTCTAAAGAAGCCAAACTCTTACCTCATGAATTGAAAGCGTAATTCGAAGCTTGTTTCCCCATTTTCCGCTTAACTGCCGGAAAACTTAAAAGAAACCCACAAGTCATAGATCGATCTTTCTTAAAAAGGCTGTCTTTATTCAAAATAGCCAGAAAGCACGCTTACTCCCACTTCTCGCAGCAGCTACTAGAGTAAGCTTGGCCGTTTCCCGTGTTAAACAGTCAGGCTAGCCGTTAAAAAGGGTTAAAGCAAAGCTGCACCGAGCTGTACCAATGTGACAAAAATCTCATAAAGTCTTAGAATAAGACATGGAAGACAAAAGGGAAACCCAAAAAGGAAGGTGGATAGCCACCTGCAATACACGGAACGACGAGGAGTTCTTTCCGTAAGAAAATAAGCACTTTGAACCACGCCAGTCAAGTGGCAAGTGAACAAAACACAAAAAAACCCTATAAAGACTCTGAACCAAATCCAGAGTTGAGGCGGAAGCCCCTGAGTATCTCAAGGATACCCCTACAGTAGACATCCGTGCAATTCGAATGTGAGAAAGCAAAAAAAGCCTTCTTGCCAGCCTTAAGAGGTCTGGACACCAAGACTGCAAAGACCCGTCTGTGCGACCGAAAGGGTCGCCGAACAGCTCTATAAAAGAGCCCTGTGAAAGCGAGGGTGTCAAGCCAAAGCTAAAATAGACAACAGCCAGCCTGAAGCTTTTTGTTTGGAAACAAAAAACCGCCAAGGCCTGCCTAAAGCTTTCCCTTTTACCATGAGCTTCTCTTAGAAGGAAAAACCCCGCGTGCATAGCAGCGGATTCAAAGAGATAACTTTCAAACGAGAAAGAGATTAAAGTCACGCCAAAAGAACAAAACTTTAAAGGCAGAGGCTTACTCCTAGGTAAAAGACGGCAAAGCAACATCCTTTGTATCTGCGTCCTGTAGGACCACAAAGATAGCCATTCAGAACGTAACCGCCCAGGCGAGAGAAAATAAAAACAAGTACAAAAGAGCCCATCAAAAAGAAAAGATGAGACAATCTACCCGAGCTAGGAGATCTTGATCTTACAGACAGTTTCTCCTAGCTATCAAAAACCCGATGGATGTTTGCCAAACCCGAGGGCGGTTCCGTAGAACGCAAAAAGAGAACCTAAGTTCTTAGGCTTGGAGTTAACCGAAGCCTACAGAAAGAGCTCCGTGAGTGACACGCTACTTGAGCGTGCAACACAAGCCAAAGCACCCTCGCCGCAGGTATAAAGTCAAGCGTTGTCCACCAAGGAAGAGCCAAGTGGTGACAAAGAAGACTCGCTTGTGAAAACTTCCACAAGCACAAAGGATCCCGACGGAGGATCTAAGGGCTTGACACTCAAAGATTCTCCTCGGAAAGCTCAAAACAACTACGAACTGCCGCGAACAGCGACACAAGTGAAGTAAGAGCCTCCCTCCTGTTCAAAAGCATTATAATGATCATCGAAATGATGAGACCCAGTCACCCATCCCGATAAGGCGAAACTTGCCAACATCGGAAAAGTTTCGAAAAAAACAAAAACATTTCAAACGCCAGAACTCCATGACCGGATTTCCATCCACCTGTCCCATGCCAGCTGGAAGACTGGAAGGGGAAGTGGATACAGCCTGTATAACAGCAAAGGAACCGCAGTAACGGAACCGGAAGCCAAAAGCTGAAAAGTGCCGACTACCAACGCAGTGTTAACGGTAGAAGGCTGTCCCATCCTGTAACCGGAAGACGCAGCCGCAAAAGCGGAAGCGAAACCGGCCGTGGATTAGTAAACATGAGAACCAACCGGTTGTATAGAAACACACCGGAAGATTCCATAGAACCTCGACCCATTACAGCTGCGAGCGCCACTGCCCTTGCTAACTTGAAATGGAACCTGAATACAGTGCTAATCGTTAATGCGGAAGCACCTACATCTGAACAGCCGTCAAGCACAACCGTGCAATCCGGAAGCTGCCTTCCTGTTTGACTCAAATTATCCAACAAGGAACCAGCCTTACTGCTCGCTTCCTGCCCCCCGGGAGGAAGCGGAAGTCAAAACTACAAGACATATGCCATCTTCAGGGCAATGAACGACGATTCCCGGCCGCGGAAGTGAACTGCTGTTCCTCCGAACTCCGGAAGTCGTCGAACAAAGGCAGGGGTGGACGAGGCAAAAATATTCCTCAGCCACTCCTTCCTGTCAAGTCCTAAATGCCGTTTATCACTGCGCACATCACTGCGCTGGACACCTTGAACGGCAAGTTAAGTTGGGTGACATCCACCACCGTGGACACCTCTCCACACATCACCTTCCTACTCGGTATCAAAGTTAGGAAGGTGACCCCCCGAGAGACTCGCATGGTCAATCCAAGAATCACCCAGCCCAACAACTTCCTGCCCCCAGGGCGGAAGCTTACGTTGCCCAGCCACGAAAATGCGTGCTACATTCCTCGCGCGAACGTACACCACTTTCACCGGAGAACCCGGCTACACGTGGCCATATGCCAACTCCAGGGCAATGGACAACGATCCCCGAAAGCTGAAGAGAACATCCTGTTCCTCCGAACTTCCAGAAGTCGGAACCGGAAAGAGGTGGAGTCAGTTACGCCCTGCTCTCAACCACCCCTTCCGGTCAAAACTTTAATCAAAAATTTTAGTAATAAATTTTCATTTGATTAATATACTTACCCAACTCACATATAGCAATTAACTCTAGTTCAGTGCTGGTAACGCTGTACGCGTCCCCTTGGTAACAAGGAAGGCGCCTCTAAAAAAAGAGTGACATGAGACCCGTAAGGGTGTCTAAGCCAGCCCGGAAACGAGACTGCCTTCCGTATGCGCGCGCATACACCGCCATTTGCAATTCAATCTAAAGCGAAGCCCAACTCACACCTTTTTTTAGACCCAAACACCCACCACAGCGGGGAGGCGGGAGGGAATAAACGATGTGAGTTGGGTAAGTATATTAATCAAATGAAAATTTATTACTAAAATTTTTGATTAAATTACATATCTTACCCAACTCACATATAGCAGATTGCTACTATAGGTGGCGGGTACTCACCACGTTAAGAATGTAGAACCTGCCCTGCAGCCACCAAGGACGGCAAAGCTGAACTGCCGTCCTGACGACTTGAGGCTACATCCCTCAGGTAAAAGTGAATGAAAATGTCTTCCGACCGCCAGTATGCAGCCGCAAGAACTTCAGAGAGGCGTCCAGAACGAAGCACCGCTAAGGAAGACGCCCAAGCTCTCGCTTCATGTGTCCGGGACGAAGTAAGAGGTAACACGGCTCTGACATCGCCAGACTGGCTTTGCCACCAAATGTAAGCCTGCCTAATGGTGGTTGAGACCCATTTAGTCAGAGTGATCTTCGAAATATCCTTCCCTCTCACCGTGTTGAGTGAGATGAACAACAACTTTTGAGTTTTTGAGCGAATCGGTAGAGTCCTAGCCAGGTAGCTGCTGAGGGCCCTTACCGGACAATTACAAACATCAGGATCCCCCGGAGCCAGAACGCTGCTCAAGGGGGGAACACGAATACAAGGAGATAACTGACCAGGTTTTTGGTTTTTAGCTAAAAAATCCGGACGAAATTTCAAAGTAAAAGATCCATCCTTCTCTAAGGCAATATCTTTTGCCAAACCCGAGAGAGCGTGCACTTCGCTGCCACGCCTAGCAGTCGCGAGCAAAACAAGAAATAAAGTTTTCTTCGTAAGATTAGCCAAACTGGCTAAATGAAGAGGCTCAAAATCATCCGAAGCCAAAAAACGAAGAACTAAAAACAGATCCCACGCCGGGAGCTGTACCTTTGACCGAGCTAAATCAAGAGAGGCGCCCTTGATTACACTCGCTATCACGCCACTTAAAGTGATTTTATGGCCAAGCTGTCTAAGCGTAGAGGAAATAGCTGACCTTCTTACGCGCAAAGAGGAAGGAGAACCGCCCTGCTCCGCCAACCAGGATAAATGATTAGCTACGTGCATCGATCTCGGAGACAGAGGATCGACGCCGTTCTCTAAACACCATTTGGACCAGGAAGACCAATGCGAAGCATATACAGACTTGGTCGAATCCCTGTGCGCCTGCTGAACCAATTTCAAAGTCGAAGCTGTGGCACCCGCCCGGAGCAGAGAGCCTCGGACAGAATCCATCCGTGTAGCTGCAAGGCCTGAGGATTCTGGTGCGGAATGCCCGACCTGGGCTGCAACAGATCGCCCTTTCGAACCCCGAGAGGAATGGGTGGACGAACCGCCATGCGAACCAGATCGGGATACCAATGCTGGCTGGGCCAAAGAGGGGCCACCAACACCAGCGCCGGCCCTTCTAGTTCTGCTTTTCTTATCACCTTGCCGAGAAGGCAAAACGGTGGGAATGCATAAGCCTGCAGATTTGTCCAGTCCATCTCCAGAGCATTGACCCCCCAAGCTTGAGGGTCGGGAAACGGAGACACGAAAAGAGGGAGACGAGTCGAGTATCTCGTCGCAAACAAGTCGATGGGAGGCTTGCTTACTTGCGCCCAAAGGCGCTCCAGAGCCTGGTGGGAGAGAGTCCACTCCGAGTGTAAGATCTTGTTCCCTCTGCTGAGAGCATCGGCCAAGACATTGAGAGTGCCTTTCAGATAGACCGCTGACAGGAGAATGTTGTGCAAACTGCACCATGTCAGCAAGTGACACGCGCTGTCCGAGAGGACCTGAGAGCGAGTGCCCCCTTGACGGTTTAAGTAAGCCGCCACAGTCATGTTGTCGGTGTGAACCTTGACATGACTGTCTTCCAACAGAGGAAGAAACGCCCGAAGGCCCAGTGCTACTGCCTCTAGCTCCAGAACGTTTATGTGCCAAGAGGCCTGACTGACGTTCCACACACCGGACGCTGTCTGATCTGCAAGATGAGCACCCCAGCCCGACAGGGAGGCGTCCGTGAACAGATTGTTCTGAGGAGGCGGAGGAACAATAGGAACCCCCTGCGACACCCAGGGGAGAAGCCAAACACTTGTGGTCCGGCTGAACCAAGACCCCAACTCGATCTGAGCATTCCAATCTTGCGAAGTTTGGTCCCATAGCGCCTGCAGAGCTGCCTGAAACGGCCGTTTGTGCACTCTGCCTAGAGGAACAAGAGGCGCCATGGACTCCATCTGACCCAACAGAGAGTACAACTCCCGGGCCGTGGACAGACTCTCTCCGTAAAGAGAGCGGATAGAAGCCTGCAACTTGTCTACTCTCTTTTGCGACGGGCGAACCAACCAATCCAGAGTATTGAACTGCATCCCCAGATACGAGAAATCCTGTGACGGATCCAACTCCGACTTCACCCGATTGACCGTGAAACCGAGCTGAAAAGCCAGACTGAGCACTCTCTGCGTGTGCCTGCTGCAAAGAACCTGGTCCTGGTGCAAAATCAGCCAGTCGTCCAAGTAGGCTCTCAGACGCACCCCCTCCTGCCTCACAAGGGCACAGAGTTGACGAATGACCATTGTAAAAATCCAGGGGGCGAGCGAAAGCCCGAACGGGAGTGCTCGAAACTGGAAAACTTTCTCCCCCCAACGGAACCGAAGCCATTTCTTGTCTGACGGGTGCATGAGCACATGAAAATAAGCGTCGGTCAGATCCACAGACGTGACCCAGTCTCCTGGCCGCAAAGCCTCTCTCACTGAGGCCGGCGTCTCCATGGTGAATTTCACCACACGCAGGAACTTGTTCAAAGTTGACAAGTCTAGGACAGGTCTCCATGTCCCCGAAGCCTTGGGGACCACAAACAATCTCCCGTAAAAACCCGGAGACCCCTGATCGAGCACCTCCTCGATAGCCCCTTTCAACAGAAGGGATGCCACTTCCCCCTGTACGGCTGCCTTGGCCTCCGGGTCTCTCGGGAACCGAAAAGGCGGCGGAATTCTGGACAGAGGCGCCTTTCCCTCCGCCCAAAGAAGACGAAATCCCGAACGAATAATCCCCACGATCCACTCGCTGGACACCAAATGTGTCCAGGTAGCGATGGCCCTGGAGGGGCCGCCCGCCACCACCAAGGTGGGGGCCAACGGGATCAAAAGCTCGGGAAGACATCATTGGGGGTTGGGCTTACGCCCCGACCCCCGAGAACCACCAAATGAACCCCTCTTCTGATAAGGGGCACCACGCCCCCTGCCTCGTGAAGAGGAGCTCTGACTCTGCGCCTTGCCTCCCCCAAAGGAAGGAGTCTGCGTCTTGCCCTGAGTCTGCGTCTTGCCCTGAGTCTGTGGCTTGCTCTGCGACTTAGAAAAACCCTGATGCGCGATACGAGCAATGGCCAAGTCCCTAGCGTCATGAGTCTCTTTTTCCAGCGCGTCAAACGACGCCCGGCCCAAAAGAGACCCTTCCGTAAACGGAGAAAGTCTGAGAGACTCTATCGTACCTTTATCCCTGATCTTGGAGCCAGCAAGAAAGGCCGCTCTGCGGGAGAGAACCGCATGTGTGTAAAGCCTGGCTGACAAATGCATTTGTTCCTGCGTGACTTTGCCCAAAGTAGCCAAAAGAGTCGTCACATCCTCTGCCGAGGCATCAAAGCGGAATTCAAAAGGCTCCAGAGAGGTAGCAATAGACCGAGACAATGATCGCTGAAGCGATTCTGAAACCGAGGCTAGCTCCAGGAGAGACCTCCCTGTTTCTTCCAGAGACAACAGGGAAGCTTCTGAATAGGGGACCGATCTGTCTTTGCTATACCCATCCTCTCTCAAGGAGGCCAGCTCCGGAGTCACCGGCAGCACGGCCTTAGGCAAGGAAAAAGACTCTACCAAGCTGATAGGCCGAGAAGCAAGCTTGAAGTTCCGAACAGCAGAACCAGGAACCTGCCGCCCTGCTTGAGCCAGGTACGGCAAAGCCGAATCAGGGGCAACCCCATGCTGTGACAACAGCGGCACCATAGAGGACTGGGACAGCGTCTGATAGCGCGAAGTCGCCAAGACCGTAGCCATCTCAAACGCCACCGCAGGAGACTCACGGAAACGGAGCGAACACCTAGCGTCCTTAGCACTCCGAAAGTCTCCCAGAGCAGACGGAGGAGGTACCAACTGAGAGTTGCACTCCACCACTGCTTCCTCAAAATACTTAGATGCCGTAGTAGCAGCCAGGGCCACAGCCGAAGACAGCTTACGCGGCAAATTGAATCCAACGCCCTCCGCCTGACCGGAAGCGTCGTCATCAAAACAGTCGTCTTGCACCTCTGCGCAATCCGGAAGCTGATCCCCGTACTGACTACCATCGTCCAGCAGAGAACCAGCTTTACTGTCTACCCCCCGCCCAGAGGGCGGGGTCGGAAGCCACACACACTCGCCCCCGTCCCGAGACTGAGCAGAGTGCAGTGGAACTTCCTTACGTGTACCAGGGCTCTTACTCCCCACTGAAAGGCCGCCAAAGCGGGTTGAGTCAGCCGAGAGATAAGAACTTTCGCCCGGCCGCCATGCGCCTGAGGCTACTCGCTCCTGACCACGTGCCGAGTTTTGGCCGGAGAACCCGGTTACTAACTCAGCAGACATACCTTGTGAACGAGAAGGAACGCCGGAATGCGAACCCAAAAGCGGACACGGCACAATCTCATCATCCTGAGAGGCATGCACCTCCGCTCTCGTGACTGTAGTGGCAGGAGACGCACGAACGCTGGCAAGCGAAGAGACGCCGGCCACACCCGAGGGAAGAGAGCGAAGCTCCGCTCTCGTCGAAGTAATCTCGGCCGCTAAAGTAGACACCTGTGAACTAAGAGATAACAACAAAGCAGCAACATCAGCAGATGCCAACCCCGGCACCTCAGGGGGAGAATCCCCCTTAGCAGGTTTATTCACGTGCGCGGTCTTGTCAACCGGCTTCGCCGACAAAATGGCCGCTGTCTTGTCTACCGGCTTAGCGGGCAAATCAACAAACACATCAAAAGATTTTTTTGCAAGAGTATCTTCACCAGAAACGGATTGTTTAGTCTTCCTAGAAGATTCTTTAGAAGAAGTGGGCGCAGCAGCTACCTTTTTAGGCGTACACCTCTTCTTGGCATTGTCGGCCATGACACAACAAAGACTCACGAAAAAATTTTGCAGAAAAGAAAAAATTTTCTCAAGTCCAAAATACGGCCAACAACGCTGCCAAAATCAAGAAAAAAACAAGAACGATCTCACCTCAACAGTAGTAGAGAAGTCCAGATGCAAGAAGATACCAAGAGGAACAACAAAGTCAAAAGACTAAGTCAAAAACGGCTGAAACAGCCGGAGCGTACATCAAATGCGACCAGTCTCACTGGCGCTGAGCTTTGGATTGAATTGCAAATGGCGGTGTATGCGCGCGCATACGGAAGGCAGTCTCGTTTCCGGGCTGGCTTAGACACCCTTACGGGTCTCATGTCACTCTTTTTTTAGAGGCGCCTTCCTTGTTACCAAGGGGACGCGTACAGCGTTACCAGCACTGAACTAGAGTTAATTGCTATATGTGAGTTGGGTAAGATATGTAATTTAATGTCGTTTTCCGCTGCCCACGTCACTGCGCTGGACAACTTGAACGGCAAGTTAAACTGGGTGTCGTCCATCCCATGGACGCACCCTCGTTAACCTTCCTGCTCGCCATCGTAGTCAGGTAGGTGACCCCAGAATGACACCCATGGTCAGCCCCAGAGTCACCAAGAACTTAAATGCCATTTCCGTTAGCCCACGTCACTGCGCTGGACAACTAAAACGGCAAGAAAGCTGGGTGTCGTTAGCCTTCCTGCTCGCCATCGAGTCAGGTAGGCCACCGCGGCCTATTCAGTCACACCGCCCTGCTGGAAACCAGACGCAGGAGGTTGACCTACAGATGGACACCCGCGGTCCGTCTCTCAAGGCTGGGAATCCTCTACCACTGAGGCATCCCCGTCCTCCGCCCTACCCTCCGACTCGAGATCAAGCTCAGAGCCAGGAGGCAGAACATCAGACAGTTTATCGTCGGCAGAACCGACCACTTCCTGCCCCCTGGGCGGAAGAGGACTAAAACGGTCCCCGATATTCTCATTAAGAGACGTACGGAGGCGTTCGTCCTTTCGCTGCTCATAAGAACTCTCACGGCCTCCAACGCACGAGAGAGCCCCCTGAGCTCGCACACCGGCAAGCGGTGTAGACATACCTTGTACTGGTGTCACATTCGGGAGAGACACCAAGTCGGTACCCCCATCCTGCGAAGCATGGACATCCGCCCGAGTCACAGTCGCCGAAGGCTAAGCGGAAGTCGAAGCCGGAACTGCAGGCGACCGCCGGATCTTGGTTAAGGAAAAAACATCAGAAACACCCGACGGAAGCGCACACAATTCCTCCCGAGTGGAAGATAACCCAGACGCTAAAGACGAAAACTTGAGAGCTCAGCGTCAACAATAAAGAAGCAACGTCGGCTGGCGCTAACCCAGGGCAGCCAGGCGAAACAGAAGCAGAAGAAGCTACACCAGAACGACTACTCTTGTCAGAAAGTAAACAAGTCTGACCGGAAGATTGTTCGTACGTCTGCTAACACGGGAGACTTAACAGAAGTTGACTCAGATGACACAGACGCGGACTTCCCTGCGCCCTTATCTCTCCTTGAGCTTCTTTTCGGAGGCGTAACGTCAGCTACCTGCCTCGAACTAAGCTTCCGTTTAGCGCTATCAACAAGCGCAGCCTCCGCCATAGCAAACGACTCACGAAAAATTTCACAGAAAACAATTTCAGAAAAATTTCACAAGTACACACGAGCGACGAAAACGTCGCTAAAGTTACAACAAAAACGGAAAGATCTCACCACACAGCATAGGTACAGGTGTAAAGTAAAGGCGGCGACCAAGGGGAGAAGCCAAAGCAAAAGACTCTGGCGAAAAGCTGAAGACAGCAGGAGCGTACATCAGGAGCGTCCTACCCAGTTGAACCGCTGAGAGAGAATGATACAAATGGCGGCGTATGCGCACGCATACGGATGTTGGACCGGGCATCGGTCTGATATTATGGGATGGATCACTCTTTTTTAGGGTGGTCTCCCTTGTTACCAAGGGGAACGCGTACAGCGTTACCAGCACTGAACTAGAGTTAATTGCTATATGTGAGTTGGGTAATAATATGTAATTTAATTGGTCATGAAAGAGTTAACACTGTTGCTTTTATTGAGGCAAACTTTCCACACGTGATCCTTGTCAACATGTTTCAGACAAACCCCTCGCTAGTGACTGGCCAATAATATAGGTCATTAGGAAAGTTTGCAGCAATAAAAGCTAGAGTATTCACTCTTTTACAATGCATACAAATCCAACAGAGCAATTTCCAAACATCATTTATTGTGGATGGAACCACTACACAAAGTTTCAAAAGCTCTAAGCATATTATGATATAACATTCGTCCACCCCCACCCCCACTGACCTAATTCCACAACAAATAAAAGGGGTAGCAACAAGAAAGTTGAGCGTTAACCTGCATGAGCACAGGGAGGTGGAATTTGATGATGTCACGCTTGAGCTGGCAGCACATTCCCACTGCCTTCACTGCCAGGTTACGCACTGCCGCCTCCTGGTTTGTAATTCCTGGCAAAATCTGTAGGCACAAGTCATTGAATGAGACACAAAACAACATACTGTTCTTATCATAACTCCTACAAGGGCAATGAGGCTGCGGTTTTTAGTTTTTATGCCGTGTACAAACTTGTTTAGTTTTCAAAGACCTGCTGTTTGTTTATTATTGTTTTTTGTCTTGAGATCCCAGGCCGTCATGCTAGACTGATTCAGCATAGATCTTATTCTCTTCCAAAAACCCAATGCTCTTGAAACAAACTAGCCAACTAACCAATATACATGTACTGAACTTTCAGAAATATGCAAATAATCCCCGATTTAAGACTTCCTGCCTTATGTTTGTTTGTTCGTTCATGGGCTGAAACTCCCACGGCTTTTACGTGTATGACCGTTTTTACCCCGCCATTTAGGCAGCCATACGCCGCTTTCGGAGGAAGCATGCTGGGTATTTTCGTGTTTCTATAACCCACCGAACTCTCACATGGAGTACAGGATCTTTTTCGTGCGCACTTGGTCTTGTGCTTGCGTGTACACACGGGGGTGATCGGATACCGAGGAGAGTCTGCACACAAAGTTGACTCTGAGAAATAAATCTCTCGCCGAACGTGGGGACGAATTCACGCTGACAGCGGCCAACTGGATACAAATCCAGCGCGCTACCGACTGAGCTACATCCCCGCCCTTCTCTGCCTTATAACTCATAAGACCTTACTTTTCACATGTCTGTTCATAACCTCTATGAATTTACTTCCATTTTGAGAGTAAACTCCCTCCTTTTCAAGACTTCATTTTCTCCGGGATTTTTAGGTCTTAACACGAGGGTGCCACTGTAATCGAAAAGATGTTTTTATCTCACCTGGGTTTCCACCAACATCTGTAGCGTAGGGGTCAGGGCCTTCAGCGGCAATGTCTCCAGCATCTCGCAGATGATGGTCAAGCACTTGACCATTGTCGCTGGATCATTCTGTGGAAAGCAACCCATTATCCATCAACAGTCAAACTCTGCCATCACTGATGTCAGTCAACAATTTCGTTCTCATCACCAATACAATCAACAAAGCGATAAAGAACCAAAAGACTTGCTGCAGTGACTTGGAATGATGATCCCTTGCCCATGTTGAAGCCTGGCCAGATCTGTGGTGAGAGAAATTCAAGTTTTACGCCCTCACGGCAAAGCCATTAGGGGCATGTTCCCGGGTTTTACCCCGACCCTAGATGAGATCCACAAGTGTATGCGTGTTTAGGTGGTATCAGCCATCTGCACTTATGGCAAAATGATCGAGGTCTTTTACGTGCCAGTGTGGTGACACGAGGGTGGGGACATGGATACCGTCTCTGGATCTGCACATAAAGTTGACCCTTGTCCATCCCAGCCCGGATTCGAACCCACGACCCGCGGATCACAAGTCCAGTGCTCTACCACCCGAGTTACCTGACCGGATCTGAGATGGATCTCTGGATCACAAGTCCAGTGCTCTACCACCCGAGTTACCTGACCGGATCTGAGATGGATCTCTGGATCACAAGTCCAGTGCTCTACCACCCGAGTTACCTGACCGGATCTGAGATGGATCTCTGGATCACAAGTCCAGTGCTCTACCACCCGAGTTACCTGACCGGATCTGAGATGGATCTCTGGATCACAAGTCCAGTGCTCTACCACCCGAGTTACCTGACCGGATCTGAGATGGATCTCTGGATCACAAGTCCAGTGCTCTACCACCCGAGTTACCTGACCGGATCTGAGATGGATCTCTGGATCACAAGTCCAGTGCTCTACCACCCGAGTTACCTGACCGGATCTGAGATGGATCTCTGGATCACAAGTCCAGTGCTCTACCACCCGAGTTACCTGACCGGATCTGAGATGGATCTCTGGATCACAAGTCCAGTGCTCTTCCACCCGAGTTACCTGACCAGAACTGAGATGGTCAGCAGAACTGTTTCCACAGGAAGGACTGTGCCCTTGGTAAAACCGGCACAATACCACCCACCTTTTCCGTCTTAACCTCCTCCACGGTAGGTTCCGCGGAGGTGAGGAGGGAGCTCCTCTCCATCTCCAGGGAGTGCAGGGACTCCTTCAGCTGTGCCGCTCGCTGGAACTCCTGGTTCTTCACACACTCCTCCATCTCCTCTCTCGCCTGGTTCAGCTCCACCCTCACCTTCGCAATCTGAAGCAAAATCATTACCATGTACAAATTCTTCATCATTGGCAAAATTTCTCCTTTTGCTTCTAGGCTGCGGTTTTAAAGAACTCTTGTTCAATGATTCATTTTTGGGGCTAGGTTAGAGGTGCTTTTCTTCCTGTGTAAATTATCTTGTGAAACACCATAGATCCACAAGCCGTTACAAATTTACGGAGTTAATCCTACCGATGTTAACCAATAATGTTTAAGTGAAGGGCTCGGAGAACGTCCAAAAGTCGGCAACACATTAACATATGGTTTTGTCCTCTAAACCACTAAAGATTGACACTGTTAGAGTCTCACAGAACCCCAGGGTTCACCAAGGTTCACCTTGAGGTCAATCTTGCGTCGTTCCTCAGAGCTGACGCCTTTCTCCACAGTGGTGATTGGCTCACGGATCTCGGCCACGACCTCGGCCAGGTAGTTAACGAGGGAGTCCGTTGAGGAGTGCAGGGAGCGCAGACAGGGCAGGAGATGCGCTACCAGGGAGTACGACACAGCCTGTGACAGCAGCATCTTGTGTAGCAGCTTCTCCACAGCTTTCCTGAAAGCATCATCATATTAATGCACAAGGACCTATAAAGTACTATGGAACGCCTTCTTAAGAACCCCTAATTTAAGACTTCCTGAGTTTAAGACCCTGTTTTCTCAGACTTTCTGCTCATTACCTCTGTAAATTTACCCCCATTTCAAGATTCCCTCCTTTTTAAGACCTGACTTTTTTCCCCACTGTTTCTATATTATCTGTACCTCATGGATTTAACGAAAATCAGGAACTCAGTTCCTTTATTCAGGAATTCCTGCTGGAAACCTTTATCCTTGTAACAGACACAAAACATAAGGCCAAAAAAAAAAAAAAATAGTCTGTTTACGGTAACCCGACCGACCCTATTTTTTTCGCGCGACCCTAGACTTTTTTTTGGCATTTGGGGGAAAAAAAAAAATAAATAAATAAAATCTTTTGGTTTTTTTTTGCAAAATAACGTAAAAATATGGTTTTTTGAAAAGAAAAAAAATAATAAAATAAAATCCCGACCTACCGACCCTATTTTTTGGGCCTATGTTACCGTAAACAGACCTTTTTTTGGGGGGGGCCTAAAGGAAACCCTTTTCACCTGCATGCCTGGTCAGTGAGGTCCATACAGGTGAAGATGTTGAGCAGCTGCTGGACGATGAACTCCAGCTCCAGTTGTTTGTCCAGGTCCTGACACCCCTCCAGCTGTGTCACCACACTGTCAAATAAAACAGAAAATTACAGTGGAACCCCCCTTGTAAACCCCCCCCCCCCCCCCCAATTTAAGACTTGATCCCTTTTCAGACCCTGTTTTCTTAGACTTTCTATTCATGACCTGTGTAAATGTACCCCCCATTTTAAGACTCCCTCCTTTTTAAGACCTGATTTTGTCAGCTTTGTGGAGGTCTTGAAGGGGGGGTTCCACTGTATTTAATTTAAAAGGTACACACTTTTTTCTTTTTTCTTTTGCGTTCGTGGGCTGAAACTCCCACATACACTCGTGGTTTTTTGCACGAGTGGAATTTTACGTGTATGACCGTTTTTTACCCCGCCATTTAGGCAGCCATACGCCGTTTTCGGAGGAAGCATGCTGGGTATTTTCGTGTTTCTATAACCCACCGAACTCTGACATGGATTACAGGATCTTTTTCGTGCGCACTTGGTCTTGTGCTTGCGTGTACACACGGGGGTGTTCGGACACCGAGGAGAGTCTGCATACAAAGTTGACTCTGAGAAATAAATCTCTCGCCGAACGTGGGGACGAACTCACGCTGACAGCGGCCAACTGGATACAAATCCAGCGCGCTACCGACTGAGCTACATCCCCGCCCTGGTACACACTCATTATAACAAAAAAAGCATTCACTCTTCCGTCAAATTCATCATACTGTACAATGCACACAAAAGCTCAGTGTCTACAACACATCAAACTTTACTGTAAAATGTCGACTCTTAGCGTTATGCCAAATACTCATGCCAGATGCCACTCTCCACCGGCCCGATGCAATACACACAGAGCCTGATGACACATGACTCACTGTTGCTTTCCTCTTTCCCTAACTGAATGCAGTCTTCCAAAGAGACGTCCATCTCAACACCGAATGCACAATCAAAACAAAAGTAATGCGAAGCGACATTTACAAAATATCGCATGAGTGCATATTACAAGACCTCTCTTCTTTAGGGAATGAGGATCTGCCAATTATTTGCAAAGTGTGCAAATAACTGTGTACAGCTGCATTTGTATTTTTGTTCCCTTTTAGGCTTTATGTCATAGCTTGTGAGTCCAGGGGTAAGACTTTAGCATGAAATACTCAACTACGTACATTAAAAAAAGTAAGCTTCTTCTTCTTCTGCGTTCATGGGCTGAAACTCCCATGTACACTCATGTTTTTTGCATCTGATCCACTATGCCACTGCACACACACCCCCCCCCCCCCAAAGTAAGCAAATTGGAAAAAATGAACAAAGAAAATGTCCAGTGGATCTACCTGTCCAGGTAAGAGCAGAAGGGCAGACAGGCAGGTAGAACCATGTCCAGGTGTTCCTCAAAGTCTGTGCCCGCTTTGTGCACGTGATGGCACAGCTCCTGCCAGTACATGGCGCTCTCACACGTCAGTTTGTCTGGCGAAACAAGGCAGCTGAAACACACATACGGCAAAATAAATTCAGTGCTTCTCAACTGAGACATTATCTTGTCCAGTTGAAGTGAAACAGCTGCAACACACACAACACAGGATGAATTGCAGCTTCACTAAAAGATGGTACTCTGTAGTATGCATTATCACATTCACTTATCAGACTGACGCAGCAAATATTAAACATCAGCTTCAACACACACAAGTAAAATGAGATTTTGATTTACACGTAAGATGGGGAAGTCTCCCCTTGAATGCAAGACTACCGCTGTGGTCAGTTTGTCAAGCACAATCAACACAACAGCAAAATCCTGATGAGCAGCAGATTAAAATGACTCACATAAAGTGAATATATTTTTGTCCAAGCTGTAGCTGTGGTTGAAGATCAACTGAATGAGTTGAGGATGATAATCTCATGTGTGGGTACACATGCACACGCAAGACATGCTTACATGCATAGCTGTGCCTCTCTGTGCATGCACACAACCCAACCACCTCCACTCTGCTCAATTGCCAATTTATTTTTTTTGGTTGTATAGTATTGTTGTATTTGTCCGCTCAATTTGTATACATTTATTAACTGTCTGATTTGTTACCTTTTTTTGTTAAAATCATATCTTTGTTTCAAAGCCCTCTGGGCCCAAAACAATAAAATACTTGACTTGACTTGACTTGACTTGACTGACCTGCCATCAAGAAGGTTGAAGTTGGCGATAAGATCAGCGATGGGGGAGTCTCCAAAGAGGTGTTTCAGCATGTGCCTGCAGACGTCAGTGGAGTTCTCCACGTCCAGGCTGTGCAGCAGGTCCAGCACGTTGCCCTCAAACCCTCGCAGCCAGCTCTGCAGCAACTTGCTGCCACACACGCTCTTCACACTCTCTGCAGGCAGTGTCAAAAAAGTTGTTTTTTTAAATCTAAAAAGAAAGTGACTTTCCTTTTGCTCAACTCTTAGGTTGTTTCTTTTATAAATCTGTTTTTCTTTCATTTTATTCAAAATCAAAAACAAAGACATCTACAGACTAACAATGAACTCTTCAAGTGTGCCAATAAACAAGTCATAAGATTTTTTTTTTAAATCTTTTCTTTTCATCACAAAAAAAGAACAAATGCAGTGCAGATCTTGTTTTTCAGATAATAAACAAACAGTACTATTCTTGGTCTTGTCACCCCGATCCCCCCCCCCCCCTCCACCCTTTCTTAATTTCTGCCCAAAACCAACCTGTCCTGTCATTGAGGCCTTGCTCCAGAAGTTGGACGCGCTGACCAATGCTCATGGCTTTCATGGGCACCTTCTCCCCGATGATGTTGAACGCAGCCTGCCTGACGGTGTCTTTCACGTCACGTGTTCGCTCCAAGATGGCCGCCAGCGTCTTTCGACAGGGGGCGATGTGGGACACAATCGTCTTCCTCACCTCCGGGTTTGGGTCAGAGGTCATCAGGAAAATATAGGCTGTAACAAAGAATGAAATAGGTTGAAGAATCAAGGGCACACTTTAGATATAGCTCCATGGAAGAAATGTCACACAGTACTGAAAGAAGAGTGAACATTTTAAAATTCATTCACAGTGTGATGACAAAGCTCACATGGGAATAAATCTGGATGCAACCCAATCAAGAAATAATGATGGCACTAAATCAGTAAATGCAGACTTTAAGAAAAGACAGATAGATATTGAAAAATACAAAAACAAGCCATATTTGAGCCGTTTGTTCATGTACGGTGATGGATGTTTACATCTGACTATTCCTCACAAGCAGAGGTGATCTGTGGTGTAGGTGTACATACATGGTTGAAATCAAATACCCTTCTGAAGTTTATGTACACTTGAATCTGTAAAAAAAAAAAAAAAAGTGTTTCCAAGAATTTGTACTGCATATATTCCTTTATGTATTATATTATTTTATTTGCAACTAAAGCAGATTTTCAACAAAGTTGTCTCAGTCTCACCTTTAATTACAGGACAAGTATCATCAGTGGGGTCCTGCAGACGCACCAGAGCCAGAACAGCATGGACACGCACCACTGCTGCCTTGTCTCGCAGTCGCTCAAGCATGCAGTGGAACACGCGCTCGTACAGCGCATCATCAATGGTGGCCTCTTCCCCCAGGTTGCCCAGCAACTTAGTCACAAGCTGGCAAGCTCGGAAACGCACAGCACGATCCTTGGCGTTATGGTGCTGTAGACAGCCAGATCAGTAGCTTGTAACAAAATTGTAACTGAATTGACGGAATGAACGGATATCCTGACCTGTTCATAATTCATTTCCACTCGAAAAATGCCACAGCATGCGAGTGAAGGACTCAGTGCCCATAGTTCTGATGCAACTAAAACTATTCAAAATTTGCTATGTTTTTGTTGATCACACCTGTCTTAAAACTGATGATGAGATGAGAAGAATCCTTGCAAGAAACCAGGCACATCCAAGCATATTGCTGCTGCACTTACCAAATCAGATGTTCACGTCAGATACTAGAACTCAAAGTTAAAGTGAACAGAGTTCCATCTTTCAACGCAACATTAGTTCAGTACTAGTTGTAATGAGATCTGTACAAAAAGTTTCATGGTTTGCTGAGAAATCATTCATAAAAAATTAAAAAATCAAATCAAATCAAATCAAATTAACTTTATTATCTCAAAGTCAAATCTGAGAAATAACATTAAGACAAGCGGACGACTAAAACATTATTAACATTAAAATAAATAGAAGCATACCTGAAGCAAGAAGTCAAAGAGCCTCTGCATCAAAGGGTTCGCCTCAGACTCAGACTCTTGATCAGAAGCCTCTGCAGCCGGGGCGGAGGACAAGGAGGTGACAAACTTGGCAATGAAGTCGATGGTTCTCTCTACTGTGGGCTCACGATTGTACACCACCATGGGGAACTTGATCAGCTGCTCAAATTCTGCCCAGAATGCCTCCACTCCCATCTGAGTGCATCAAGTGCCAAAAACAATGTAAAAGAATTAATTCAATAACAGTTTACTTAGGCAACAAAAAAAAATTGTCTGTTTCTGGTAACATGGCTAAAAAAAAATAGGGTCGGTAGGTAGGGATTTTTTTTTTTTTTATTTTTTATTTTTTTTTTTTACCCCAAATGTAGACCAATAAAACTAACTTTAAAAATCACGCAAAGAGACTGGATTCACTATACATAGAGACAAGACACTCAACACATTTACAAATCGTCAGCGGACTTTCGTTTTCACACGTTTTTGTTGTTCATTTTCTCACCCTGTCCTTTACCACCAAAATATAAAAAAAAAAATTTTGAGTTTGGAAAAAAAAAGTTTAGGGTCGGCGCCGAAATTTAGGGTCGGTCGGATGACCAGAAACAGACAATTTTTTTTGTTGGCCTTAACAAGATTATTTTTCGCTAAGCACACACAATAATACATACATACCAACTGGCCTACAGTGGAACCCCCATTTTAGGATTACCAATTAGACCCCTGATTTCAGACTTTGGAGTTCTCCCCTTTATTTTATTTAGACCTCGTTTTAAGCTCTTCTGTTTATAACCTCTGTAAATTTACCCTTATATTGAGACTCCATTCAGACCTGTTTACCCCAATAAGTGTTTTGGAGTAATGCTCAGCCCCAAAAATAGTAATCCTGGCACAAAAATAGTAATCATCCACATTCGTCGCCAATTACAACGCACATGACAACTGTGTCTGCGAAACGCAATCATGCACATAATATATCCATCATTCACAAACAAAACACATCAAACAATGCCAAACATGTGAATTGAAAAAAAAAAAAAAAAAATTTACATTTTTTTTATTTATGAAAATCGTAGTCTTGACACGGATAGCAGAATGGCGTATTTTTTGCAGAAAATCGTAATAAATTATGCCAAAATTGTAAGGGTAAACAGGTCTGTCCATTCCTTTTATTTTCTCAGATTTGTTTAGGCTGTAAAATGGGTGTTTTACTGTACCCTATTTTACAGGTTTATCGCAAACAAAGAATTTAGGGGGACGTACTGAGCTCAAAGTACAAGAGATTAATCATTCATAGCCAACAAAGTTGTCAAAACTGTTAAACATGTTATTTTTTAAGTCTTGTAACTTTTGAACTAAAGTCAAAGTTATTTCACTAAAAAAAAGGTTTATTATAATTAATGGCAACATCATAGTGCTTATCCAGTTTCCAGTATCATAAATCAGTTGTTTGACTTTCACTCACAGTTTTGAAGATTTTCTTGAGGACCTTGATCAGCTTGGTGTGACACTGCATGCCTGCCTGACACTGCAGTAGCACGTCCTTGATTGTCATAGTCTGCGTCATTTTGTCTTCAATTCTGACTGGCTACTTTTGTCTGAAAGTGACAAACAGAAAAAAATATTGAAATGACTGAAAATCAACAAAAGCAAAAAGGTCCAAAACAAGACTGTGCGCTGAGTTAAAATACTGCTGTGGCTCAAGAATCTGGAGGCTCAAGAAATGACAAGCCAGGTACAGAGGCTCGAGAGACGGCGTTCATGGATTATTCGCCAATAAAAATATGTCTGATAGTCTAGTAGTCCAGTGGACGATACCTTCCACCTGTGGTTGAATAAGGAAGCCTGTACGGCTGTAGTTAAAAACATCGACGTATCGACGCATCGTAGCTGAACACAGAAACTAACTACAATCCATTGAAAATTTCACTACTAGTTGAAAGCTGGTGTCTGTGAGCTGTCGAAAAACACTTTCAATTTTTAATAAACACCCCAAACCTTTTCAAAATTGCCGTAACCACACAAAAACATTCAAACTTTCCGCCTACCACTTAGAATATCCGGTCACGTGATCAGTAACGCGGCATTGCGTCCCTTGTTTATAGGGGACATAACTCTGTAGTCGTTTGTAGAATAATTCGGAAGTTTGGTAAAGACAAACTTTTATTTTGTGGTGTAGAATAGCTCTTCTCTCATTCTGGAGGTATTTGTAATCAGATATAAAAGCCCACTTTTTCAGATCGTGACGCACAGAAACTGTACGTCTTCATCGATTGATCCGAATCCGTATTGTTCAACTTTAAAGATAGCAGACGATCTCGGCGACGATCTGACCATCGCACCCCCCCACGGCACAGGGGTTCCGCTTGGATGGTTTTTGACACGCCACAGTGATTCGGAACAGTAAGCGTCAATGTCCTTGGATTCTACCAACTACTTGTTATTTCACACCGAAGTCACAAATGAAAAGGAAACTGTGATGCCTTTTTTACCAACGGAGGTGTGGATGGAAATCGGACCTACAAATACAGCAACGAAATGTTCACGTAGACATTCCAGTGAGTCACTTGCGTTGCTTGGGCTTGGGTTTATGGTCAAAGCTGGTCAATTAACCCAACTTTTCAAGCCGGCTGTTGGTATTCTTATATCTACTCCCCTTTGAAGCTATAGTTTGTCACCTCAGTTCTGGCCTGGCAAGTGTACATGTTTTTTTTCTGGATGTGTTTTATATTACAACATAAGTGATTCCTTAATTTTTATGGTGTGGGTGTGTGTATCTCTCTCTCTCTCTCTCTCTCTCTCTCTCTCTCTCTCTCTCTCTCTCTCTCTCTCTCTCTCTCTCTCTCTCTCTCTCTCTCTCTCTCTCTCTCTCTGTTGGGGGGTCTTTTTTATTTGACTTGGTTTTTTTTCTCTCACTTTTTAATTATTTTATTTTTGCATAATGCTTGCAGTACTTAAGATATGTACGTTATGTCAATGAACTCATTTCTTTTTCAGGTTTCCGAACAACATGAATCTCACACTCAGAGCAATCACATCTGCCATAAAGGACTTTCACCGTTGGTTTTCCTAGCAGAACATTTTTATCTTCAAAGACAATGCCTCGTTTAAAATTCAAACGAATCTCAATCATTCTTGTGACCGTCTGCTTTGGTTACTGGATTATTTTGTACTGGTCTTCATTTGGCTTCGGTCTTGGAGGGGCCAGCAAGCGTCGTTTCAAGCACAGATCTGATGGCGTACGTGATACCTTGCTTCGCTCAGCTGGACATGGAGATGAAAGTTTACTGGTCCCGGGAGAGCCAGAAGTGTACAATACAGAGTATCTGACAAGACTCAACAAGATCAACACTGCAGATGATCAAAGAAAGTATGATGAAGGTGAGTGGCTACATAACACAAACACACCTTTCTCATTCCCCCCCCAACACACACACACACACACACACCCTTGACCCCTTTGCACTCCCATCTCCCTCATTTCTGACAACCCCCTCCTTCCCAATCCCATACACACACTTGCACTTTGACTAACTATGTCAGTTTGTCTCTCATTTTGACAATGACACAAGCACTAGCACACACACACAATTACACGCACGCACACACATATATATATATACACACACATATATATATACACCTCTTAAAATGACCTATGCAGGGCTTGCACTTAGTTTGCAATGACTGTGCTTGTAATAATGTTAAACATCACTTGACAGTGTTACAGGAAGTTTATAGCACATGTTTGTGTGTAGTATATATATCTATCTATATATATATATATATATATACGACTTGTGTCTGTCTGTCTTTGTGTGTGTGTGTGTTCACGATGCACGGCCAAAGTTCTCGATGGATCTGCTTCAAATTTGGTGGGCATATTCAGGTAGACCCCGGACACAACCTGGTCGATGAGAATTTTCAACACATGCTCTCAGCGCGCAGCGCTGAACCGATTTTGGTTTTTCTGTTCATCTTCCCAGATCCATTCCCAGTAACTCTTCCTTATCTTCTCCAGTGTTTTGCGTTTATCTCCCTTCCTTCGTGTGGCGTCAATCCATATTCCCGTTACTATTTTTAGAAGGTCACTGTCCACAACGCTCAATCCATATTCCCGTTACTATTTTTAGAAGGTCACTGTCCACAACGCTCCTTATCTTCTCCAGTGTTTTGAGCGTTTATCTCCCTTCCTTCGTGTGGCGTCAATCGCGTATGGTGCGCTACTCACCCGGCTCTACTTCTTCCCGGCGAAGCCGGCTACCCGGCGAAGCGGGTATTCATCTAGAATATATATATATATATATATATATATATATATATAATAATACTTAATAATTTGATGTCAACACTCCCATGGCGGTTCTGCTTGAAAATCAAGCTGAAAGTACAGACTAAGTTTAAATTTGATTGTATGTTTCATTTACTCATTTGTTGGAATGATGATTTTTGCTTGTTGCAATTTAGTAATTTACCGTGTGTTTTATTTCAAAACCGTAAGTGATCTTATTGGCTAAACATGTAATTAACATCAGAGGTTAAGCATGATACATCATTTGTGTGTGTGTGCATGTTTTGCAGGTTATCATCTTCATTCCTTCAATCAGTATATCAGTGATAAACTGTCATACGTCCGTCCTATTCCTGATTCCAGAAATCAGTTGTAAGTACATTTTCTTTTAGCTTTCGATATGAAAATGTTGATGGAATATGAGTATAAATTTGCCCTCAGATAAAGAAATGGTGTGGATGGTGAGTATTAGTGTTTATATTTTAAGAATATGATTGATTTTTACTTTTTGAATTAATGAATAAGGATTGGTGATATAATGCCATAGCAGTATATCAAAGAGAAATTACTGCCAGGTCAAAAAGATCTGACATTTTCTTGCGTAGTTTTTTCTGCATATTGACCTTCTACTTTTTTTTTATATTATGTTAAAACTATGATGACAGCTGCCTTTGAATTAAGGCCGTGCACATGATCTGAACTCTATGATTTAAAAAAATTATTATTGCAGTCGTAAGAGCCAAACTGGATCTGTTATATATATAACAATTGCCTTTTTATCTTCTTCTTCAGCATTTGACAGTTGTGTCACTCATAGACATAGTCTTAAGCCTGCTGATTTTATGAACTGGCAAGTTTGGCGCGGGTGATACAGTAGATTTCCACTATATCGCGGTCTTTGGGGTCCAAAGATTTGAGATCGTGATATATCCGATTCGCGAAACATTGAGTAAAAGGGGGGTCCGCAGCAAAAAAAATTAAAAATTAAAATAAATTTTAATTTTTTTATTCGTTAGATTAGAATATATTGGTTTTGACATGTGAACACGAATTTGATTTTGATGAATACTGTCAGAGTTTTTCTTGGTGTAGTACGAGAAAGACAAAAACACTACTCTCACCTCTGCCGTTGCACAAAAAAATTCATTCATAGGCTCTGCAATTGACAACCCCAGTCCAAAAACAAGGGCAAAATATTGTACAGCATATTTGCCAGTTTGTTTGTTTGTTCGTTCATGGGCTGAAACTCCCACGGCTTTTACGTGTATGACAGTTTTTACCCCGCCATTTAGGCAGCCATACACCGCTTTCGGAGGAAGCATGCTGGGTATTTTCGTGTTTCTATAACCCACCGAACTCTGACATGGATTACAGGATCTTTTTCGTGCGCACTTGGTCTTGTGCTTGCGTGTACACACGGGGGTGTTCGGACACCGAGGAGAGTCTGCACACAAAGTTGACTCTGAGAAATAAATCTCTCGCCGAACGTGGGGACGAACTCACGCTGACAGCGGCCAACTGGATACAAATCCAGCGCGCTGCCGACTGAGCTACATCCCCGCCCATATTTGCCAGTGTAATGTACGTAAAGGAGGAGGGATTGCTAGTAAGAGAGACTGTGGAGCACCTTTCTCTGCAGTCTCATCCACCACTGCTAAGAACACAAAGAACCATAAAAGGGAGGGAGGAAGACAGGGGGGGGGGGGGGGCTCTTGAATATAAAGTTGAAACAGGGAACAACCATTTTAAACAAATTTAAACAAATTTAAAGGTTGGTCCTGTTTTTTTGGGGGGTCCAAGAGGTCTTCGCGATATAGTGGACCTCGATTTAGTGGAAGTCCCCTGTAGTTAATTGAATTAAAAGACATTGTTCTGTTTTCAGATGTCGCAGAAAGTCCTATGATGCTGACCTGCCTACTGCAAGTATTGTGATCTGTTTCCACAATGAAGCCATGTCTGCTCTGCTGAGAACTGTGCATACTGCACTGCAGAGAACACCCTCTCATCTAGTCCAAGAAATCATCCTGGTCAACGATGCTAGTGAATTTAGTACGTCTTGTTCAGACTTTTTTAAGTTTGTGTATCTTCACTCAAGGATGCATCTGTAGACACATAAACAAAAAAACATGCGCGCACACGGGCACACATGCCATGTGCATATTTAGAGATCGACCAGTGCAAGTTCCTTTACAGTGATGTGTGGCTATTTGCTTTTTTCTTACTGGTGTATATATATATATATATATATATGGAACTACATACAAGGTAACATTAATTAAGTGCATATTATCACTCAAAGTACTGAAAACTGGAAACATCATTTTATGGAATATGTTTTATTAACAAAATGTATACGATACAATCAGACAATGTTGCAAAACCTTGCATTCATACATTGAATTTCAGCGTTCAAGTCATAAAAAGATGTTAATTATGCTTATGTTGATTTTTTACTTCTTCTGTCTCAGCCTTTTTGCAAAGAAATCTGAGTCGTTATTTGGAAAAGCTGCCCAAAGTGAGATTGCTGTACAGTGCAGAGCGACTGGGCCTCATACGAGCACGCTTGCTGGGCGCTCGCAATGCCACAGGGGAGGTAAGCTGACTGCTTTTGTGGTGTAACGAATTCAGATTACTCCCTCAACCAGATTTCTCATTCGCTATACACCCGAGACTGAAATGTTGTTTCCTGGTCAAATTGAATTTAAAGAAGTACACTTATTTGAGGGAGAAAGCATGTCAATTTCTTGCAAGGGAAAGAAATTGGTGGTGAAATTTGATAGATTTCACCCCAAAATTCGATTCCTTTGAAAACGTGCACGAAGTAGTTACATCCCTTGAATGAGAAGGGAAGGATTTTACGATAAAGCAAATTTCTAAGTTTGAATACTATTTTGTTGTTGAACGAATTTGACTCCATTAATGTAAAGTACCTAAGGTCAATAAAATCATCAGTACTATGGAAGGGAGGGGGATTTTCAGTGCGGAGTGTATACAAGATCAACAAGAGCAAAAGAGAAATGTGGTCGAGGGAGTAATCTGAATTCGTTACAGTGGTACCCATGATGTGAGGCTTGAGAGGGCACTTCTCTGCTGTTGTCTTTTATATCTGGTATTTGGACCAAAGTATAGATATACCTGTCATGACCGGCCATTTGCTATGTGGGGACATACTCGGCTGGTGCCACCTGTGTCCTTAAAAATAAAATGCATTATATACCAGTATACCAAGCTTCATTTTCTTGCATTTCAAACCTTTTTTTTTATCATATGGAGGTGCTGATAATTTTTGAAAAGTAACACTGGTGTAATGAAGAACCTTTTTCTGAAGAAAAAAACACACACACAAAATTATGGCTGGCTGTATGGCAGCAAAAAAACCCCAGACATACACATAAAACGCCCTCTCATGCAAAACACAAGTGCACTCAGGAGTTGCAGCCTATGGATGCAGAAGAAGAAGGTTTAGATTGAGGTTACATGTATTGTGTTTGATACCTGGGCAGTACAAACTATTTTAGTCGGTGTATGCATGAATCGTAGCCATGGAGAAATTGGAGGATAAAAGACACTGGGTCAAAGATTTTGAATATTGAGAGTGAGACTCGCTTCACCTAAAACTACAACCCCTTAATGTACCATCATCCTGTCACCCTTTTCCACAATTAATTACTTGATCCTTTCCTTACAGGTGTTGATATTCTTAGACAGTCACTGTGAAGTGAACACCAAGTGGATAGAACCGTTGCTGGCCAGAATCAAAGAGGACCCAGTGAATGTGGCCGTTCCTATCATCGACATTGTGAATGCTGACACGTTTGCCTACGAGTCGTCCAGTGTGGTGAAGGGAGGGTTCAACTGGGGCATGCACTTCAAGTGGGACTCCTTGCCCAAGTCATATTTCTCCAACCCTGAGGCTATCGCTGATCCTATTCCGTAAGTGAGCTAGTCCTTCATTTTGGGGTGGGATTTGGTGGTGGTTGTGTGTTGAGCGGTACTTTCCTTCACCTGAGAGTCATCATTCTGATAATGGTAAGGATGACGATATAATATATGCACATGGATCTATTTATTATTGTTTTGCCTTTTCTTCTCTAAATTCTATTTATCAGTTGAACACCTTTTTAAAGATAGAACACCTGAGGAGCCATTTTGGGACAGTTTTCTGACGAATTAGATCATACAAAGTTCTATGGGCATTCACTGTGCTATTTTCTTCAGGTTAGTTCAGGCATTTGATGCAGTTAACTGCTGAAGGATTGATAGTGCTCACTTGCAGTTCATCTTTCAGGAAGTGAGGGACTGGGGAAGAAAGGACTGATACAGCTGTTATTCAAATTCTTCTACGTTTTGTTGTACATTGTGTTAAGTTATGGTTGTTTGAGGTGTGCAGGTCTCCCACAATGGCAGGCGGACTCTTTGCCATGGACCGCAAGTACTTTCATGATCTGGGAGAATACGACGAGGGAATGGATGTCTGGGGAGGAGAAAATCTTGAAATTTCATTCAGGGTGAGTCCTGAAAACGATACTTCTGCCTACAATGATGGAAATTGTCAAACTTGAACTTTCATGGGACAAAGCACATTTTGAAGATATTAGTCTTTCGAAAAGAGCTTTTGATAATACGCTTGAAATTTTGGGACAGGAAAACATGGTTTATATTCATTTGTTAAATCTGAAGCATGTCGTTTTTGTAAAATATGTAAATTGAAGAAATCTTTGGTAGCTTCAGCTTTGAAGTGACAGCTCTAAATTGCTACAGTAGTTTGAATTATATGTATGCATGCTTGGAATTTGTCATGTTTCTGTATTTTTCACATTTTCCTAAAGTAAAAACTTGGTGCTATCTCAATTAAAACAGACCAATTTACTTCACTGGACACTTTTTTTTATTTTTTTAAATGGAACAACTTTGTCAAAATTGTTTTTTCACAGATATGGATGTGTGGGGGCCGGTTAGAAATCATTCCATGTTCACGAGTGGGACACATCTTCCGCAAGAGGCGGCCTTATGGATCTCCTGGTGGAGATTCCTTCCTCAAGAATTCCCTGCGTGTAGCGCTTGTTTGGATGGATGGCTACAAAGTAAGTTCATGATTATTTTAATAGTTCAACTCCATTTCTTTTCTTAGACCTTTTTCTTTCTTCCGACAGTGTACATGCCTTCATGTACATGTTAATTGGCTCATGAACCAAATCTGAGTATGATTGAAATAATCTTTTCTTTTTGTGCTTTGTATGTTGGGTTTTTTTTGTTTAGTTTTTGTGTGAATTGGGTGGGGTTTTTTCACCCTTGGTAAGTTTCCAGTCGTCTCATTTCAAATTTTCCCCGTGAATATTCACATGATACTGAAACTTTTTTCAGAGGAGAGTGGTGGATGACCTTGAATGCTATAGTTATTAATAACGTTTCCGTTGTCAATGGTTCAAAGCAATTTTATTTTATTTTGCATCATGGCCAACATGTTTCAAAGGATTTTCCTGTGTAATGTTGCATCTGCATAAATGTAGTGTGTGATATTGGGCTAATTCTAGTTTATTTTTGCATTCTTATTTATGTCAGTGCTAAAAAATATGTACAGTAAACTTTTAATGAGAAGTAATTCACAGGAGAATTTTTTTGATTTTCAACAGAAATATTTTTACCAAACTCGTCCTGGTGCGGAGAATGGGGACCCTGGGGATATGTCTGATCGGTTGGCATTGCGGCAGGGTCTCAAGTGTAAATCCTTCAAATGGTACCTGGATAATATCTACCCTGAACAGGTAATAACAGTAATAACATACAGGCAAATCCGGATAAGACGAAATTGAAGGGACCGAATTGTTATTGTGTCCTATCCGAAATTTCGACTTGGTCATAGTACCGTGAACTACGAAAAAAATCAAAGAGACCGCTTGAGTACCAGTCAAACAACTTGTGATAATGCATGTTTCAGCTACTAGGTACTGCCCTGCCTTTGATCTGGCCGCACACACAGATTTCCACTGACTCTGTTAAACTCGGTCACTGACCGGTCACTGACCCCCGTGCAGGAAGTGTTTCCTCTCTCAGATATGACAGGGGAACCACCTCTCATGGCAAAAACTGGGTCATTGACCCCTGGGAAGAAGGTCGTGTCTGTAAACAAGGCCACCCAGCTATCACAATGCCTTTGATCTGGCCGCACACACAGAGCACGAAGTGTTTCCTCTCTCAGATATGACAGGTTAATTTTCTTTTCCGTGACTCTGCCATGATTGTGGATGAACGCAAGACTGAACAAAGACTGAATGAGAGGCAACCCACAATTTGAATTCTTCTTCTTCCGTATAGTAACCACGTGGTTCACCCGTGAACACACACAAACACACACTGTGAGTACCACTCGCCTCTCCTTACTCCTCGCCCCCTCCTAACTTCACTTCATAGCTGCCGACTGACCAGTCCGTGTGGCGTCCGTGTAGAGAAGAAGGGAATAAGGTTACACAATGCGCTAGTGTGAGACTTGGCTGTTTCGAGTTGCTGTAGTAAATATAGAGTAAACTTTGTCTTTGGGACTGACTTTCTGTTGTGTGCTATCCGTCTTTCGACTTACGTAAGAGAAATCCCATTTCGAGCTCAGGGTACTTTGTACACATAGATAAAGAGGGATAATTCCGGACCAGAATTTCTTTGTGTGCTAAGCGAATTTTTGACTTAACCGTTTGTGAGTTAGCTGGATTTGCCTGTAATAATAATATGTCCGCCATCGTGTTCTTCTTCTTCTTCGTTCATGGGCTTAGACTCCCAAGTACACTCGTGTTTTTGCACACGCACGAGTGGATTTGTACGTGTATGACCGTTTTTACCCCGCCATTTAGGCAGCCATACGCCGCTTTCGGAGGACGCCATCGTGTTTATTTCTGTCATGTTACACCTACTATTCGCTATAAGCATCATGCTTGAGTACAGATCCTTAATGCCAAATATTGTACATATGTCACGGTATTAAAATTGAATGAAGTTTTGTTTAAACCAATAACAGTAATAATGCTCTTTCATGATCACCCCTTTCTTGATAAAGCTCACTGGTATTCACAATATTATTCATGTATGTGCGATCAGTGCACATAAAACAAAATGTGCTTTTAAAAGCCTTTCTTCATTTGTACTATGCACGTGTGTTTGGAAAAACTGCATTGGACACATGCACCGTTGCTTCAATAGATTAGTCATTCACAGTAGCAAGGCTGTTGAAAATGACAGGCTGTCAGAATCCATGTAACCTTTGTCATGTGTGTTGACAAAACACAAACGTCGTCTGTTCTTTTGTGGATGAGGCTTCTGGGTGAATGTTTAAAAAAAAGGGACACTTCTTTGTGTCTAAATCTATGCAGTGAGATGGTTTGTCAGAAATGTCTACATTGGTGATATGAGGTTATAGGAACTTTTTAATAATTTGTGAGTATGCATGTGTGTGTATACGTGGATAAGTGACTGCCACATTGCCAAGTTATATTCCCTGTGTTTTACCACACTGGGCTAAATAAAATCTTGTGCTTTATTTGATTGTAAAGTTATGCTTGGTTGTTTCATTTTCATGTCTTTGGTCATTTTTGTTGCATTAGTTTAGTAAAAATGTGTATAGCTGTGATGTGTATTTGTGCAGACACTACCTGCCTCAGTGGATCCTGGCGTCAAAAAGCAATTGCTGAACAGTAAGCTGAAAGAAAACAACAACTTCATGAAAGTGGAAACAAAGCGCAAGGGATTGGTATGTTGGTAGATGTCACTGCAGTTACAGTCTTTCTTTGAATTTTATCATGCATGTACAGTAATTGTTGGACTGTAGGGTGATACAAATCATAGCATCTTTGAAAAAAAATGATTTTGTCCATATACGAGGCGATACCAAGCATAAGACACACTTCATTTGTAATGTCTGACTTTTGTTTAATGCCAATCAAAGAATCTGGTTAATTACGATACAATTTTTTGCTAATGTGTTTTAGATTGTTTTACTGCTGGGTGATATATTTATGGTTGGTTATTTTTCAGCTTAAACACCTAGGGTCGGGACTGTGCGTCCAATCGGAGCGCAGCATTTATGACAAGCGTTCTCTTCTCACGCTGGCTGTGTGCAGCACTGGGGATCAGTCAAAAGATCAGGTATAGCTTAGTACATTTTGTTTGTCCATTTGATTTTCGTTTGCAGATGCTTTCTTTTTGTTACATTTAGTAAAGTTTTTAGTGTTGCTTTTTGTTAGTTCCAGGCCGACAGATCAACTAAATGTTTTGATATCACTTCACGCAATTTGTTTTAGGTTAGAAAAATATGTGTTTAGGTGGTATGTATTGTTATTGATAAAAGAAACAAGAAAATCGGTGTGACAGCTTGTAAAGTTTTGTTGCTGTCATGAAAAGCATGCCCACATGGCTACCATGCAAACTGCTAAAGCAGAGCAGTACCAACAAATGTGATGTCCATGCAGCCAAAGAAATAAGTTTGTCGGTGTCCAAGTGGTTACCACACGAATTTATATTTTATTCTCCCAAGTAATTTGTTTATGTGCTGACAACAAGACAAGTTAGCTTTTATCACAGACATTTGTAATTGTCTATATTGTTTTTTTGTTTTTTTTTGCGTCGACAGGTATGGTACCAAACAACCGGAGGGGACTTACGCCTTGCCAACTTGTTGTGCTTGGATGTTGATCTGACCTTCGGACCATTTGCTCGTCTCATGCGCTGTAACGGAGGAAGTACACAGATCTGGAAATTTACCACTACGGTACAGACGCTCTCCGGAGTTTCGGATTTTTTTAACTTTCTTCTGCCTTTCCTGTCTTTTTGCTCTCTCTTAGTTGTGCAAGGCTCCAACTTTTCCGTGAATGTGTGGATTTCCAAGCAATGTAAAAATGAGAAGCCCACTTTATGCTGCTCAGATGTACATCAGATTATACCATTGTGAATGTGAAAATGTTTTTACAGTTTTTCAGATATAAGTAAGATTCCCAAAACGAATACATTCAGTTACTTGAATGGTTACAAAACAACCCAGGTAGGATTGCTAAGGTATCAAAAAGGTCTAAGAAAAAAGTACAAGTATAAGCGCTCTAAATATAGACAGCAATAATAAGGGAGAGTTCAGCAAAATAAGTTTTCTGGCACTAGAGAGAATAAGAAGCATTAAAATAAACTACTTTCCGTCTCCTTAGGCCAAAAGAAAAGGTCTGTTTACGGTAACATAGGCCCAAAAAATAGGGTCGTTAGGTCGGGAATTTTTTTTTTTTTTTTTTCTTTCCAAAAAACCATATTTTTACGTTATTTTGCAAAAAAAACTTCTTTTTTTTAATTTTTTCCCCCAAATGCCAAAAAAAAGTCTAGGGTCGCGCGAAAAAAATAGGGTCGGTCGGGTTACCGTAAACAGACTTTTTTTTTTTGGCCTTATAGTAACAGTACTGATTTTTTTTTAAAATTGTGTTTCAATTGTTTTTATAATTTTTCTCTTTGTCACCAGGGTGGAGCACAAGTATTAGAAAATGTGGCAAGTGAAGAATGTCTTGTTACCACGGGAACGGAACCTGGTGCTCAACTTCAATCTTCTACCTGCAACCATCACAAACTGCAGCACTTTGAGCTGCTGGCTTTTTGAGCGTGGAACACCAGGGATACGAGTGTGCTGAACTTCCCTGTGAAAGTTGTGTGAGGGTGTTACTGTGCATATTGGGCAGAGTAATGGAGAAAAGCTGTTTTCACACAAATAAGTGCAGGCCCTTGTCCTGAAAATCATGATGTACAGTAAGAAATTCCTGAATACACACGACAATGTATCAAATGAAAGCGCCCAAACTATAAGCAAAGTGACTGAGCACATGGGGTGATCAAATATAAAAACTTCAAAAATGTGTGAAATGCGTTCTTCTTTTGCTTGCAATTTGGAAAGATGTTGTTTGGACTCGCATGGACTACGGCATAGAGCCTAATTCATCAATAACTCCAAGAAAGTCAAGATGAAATTAAGCAAATGGATGCTGGAGAAAATGTGTGCTGCATGTAGGCTACATCATTGCTGATCTAGATATGATGGAAACCCAGTTCACATTCTTTGAAGCAATTGAGCATCGTTAATTAATTGAAAAGCTTGCCAGAAGCATCTGGCAGATTGAGACAGATTTTGTCATTGTGGAGTTAAAGTTCTGAACTGGGTTGTTTTTGTTGAGAATGTTATCAAAGAAAGGACTGAGTGATGTGCATTTCATGATTAAAAGACAGAGGAGCCAGATTTTTAATGAATTTTACACTAAACCTGCTGACTGTTTGTATGCTAATCTGTTCAATCCTGTATAGTTCACTCTTTTAAAGCTTCTTATGCTCTGTGTATGTTTTGAAATGGATTATTAGCCTATGGAACCACAACTATATGCCATGCTTTTAACTTACAGTGCTTACATTTTACTGTCTGGCATCAAGTGTTATTGTGGCGGCTTTGACACAGGCCAGTCTACAGCTGTAAGCCGCCTTTGTTGCTTAGCAACACCATGAGAGGTCAGTTGTTGCTATGGCAGCTGTGATACAAGGTCAGTCAGAGGTCTAAGCTGCTTCTCTGACCTTGCAACTTGATTGGCTCCTGCATGCAATCTTTTGCATCCTTTTGGGACAAAGTTGGTGCTGTAAAATATTTGTCTTACTTACAGCTGATCTCATGTTGGGTTATTCTCCAGAGCTGTGTACCAGTAGAAACCATGTTACGAAGTTGACAGTTCTTTACTTAACTGAGACATTTAAACCTGTACAAATTGATTCCATTAATAAGAACTGGTTAAGATACTTGCACATTTTGTTTGTCTTCTTTCAGTAAATTACAAGGGTTTTAAAGTATGTCAACTTTGTAACACGGACACCAAAGGTTGTGACATGGATTTGAACACTGACGATTATACCACAAAAATATGTGTTTGTTTACATGTCTATGTCATTATCTAACTGGAGTATTACTAAAAAAAAGTAAAGAGAATACATTCTAGTTGCTGTTAAATATACGTTATAATCATTTAAAGGACAGAAAATGCATGTCACAAAATGGTACACAGCTCTGGAGAAAAACCCTGTTCTCTCCTTGCCTTGATGGCGGATGTTTGCTAAGTCTGCATGCCTTTACCCTGTGTTAAAAGCGCAACAGCACCCACTTACCTGGTACTACCCCGTAGGTGTTTTTTTTCGTTGTTTTCTTTACAGAGGAAAACACAAGGGTTTTCTTTGCGATGTGAATGCCTGTCTTTCTGTCTCGGTATGGTGAACGTTTAGAGTTGACATGATTTTGTCTTTATTTGTTTGCTTGTTTGTTTGTTTGATTAGTTGTTGGTTTACAGCAAGAATAAACACAGATAACAGAAATGATGAATTCCATGTCAGGTCCAGCTTACTGTAGCATACAGTGGAACCCCCTTTTAAGTCCTCCCAAATTTAAGACTCCCTCCCTTTCAAGACCCTGTTTTTTCAAACTTTTTGTTTATAACCTTTGTAACATTACCCCCCATGGGCGGGGATGTAGCTCAGTCGGTAGCGCGCTGGATTTGTATCCAGTTGGCCGCTGTCAGCGTGAGTTCGTCCCCACGTTCGGCGAGAGATTTATTTCTCAGAGTCAACTTTGTGTGCAGACTCTCCTCGGTGTCCGAACACTCCTGTGTGTATACGCAAGCACAAGACCAAGTGCGCACGAAAAAGATCCTGTAATCCATGTCAGAGTTCGGTGGGTTATAGAAACACGAAAATACCCAGCATGCTTCCTCCGAAAACGGCGTATGGCTGCCTAAATGGCGGGGTAAAAAACGGTCATACACGTAAAATTCCACTCGTGCAAAAAACAGGAGTGTACGTGGGAGTTTCAGCCCACGAACGCAGAAGAAGAAGAAGAAGAAGTTTATAACCTTTGTAACATTACCCCCCATTTTAAGACTCCATCTTTTTTTTTAGGCCTGTATTTTTTTGTTTTAGGTCTTAAAAGGGGGATTCTACTGTACAGTCGTCTGATGTTAAGTCAAGAGCTTGATCCTGCTAGGTTGGTTTGATAGTTTTGTTGTTTTTCTACACAGTTTTGTTTATTAAAGATTGTGTGTGTGTGTGTGTGTGTGTGTGTGTGTGTGTGTGTGTGTGTGTGTGTGTGTGAATGAGGGGGAGGGGCTGAGACAATAATAGAGACAACATATTCATTTGTTTGGAGTGAACGTGTTGGTCACAATAAGTTTCGAAATTGTAATCTCTTTGATGGTTTCTTGCTTAAATGTTGTCACAGAATGAGCTTCCACATTGTAAAATGTATTTTCCTGAATATGTACCAATTCTTTGTGTATAGGTTATGTATAACATTGGCTGGAATTGAGTTAACTACTGCCAGATATTTTCTTTTGTATCATAATTTTGTCCCCAAGGCCAAAATGAACATTGTGTTTGCCTAGCCTAACCTGGGTTCTGCTCTATTTGCAGAATCCTAAATTTGAAATAAGTTCAATTTTGATGGTAAGGTATGGTTATGTTTAAACCCTGATGCAGGTGATCGATGGGATGTTGCATGGTTGGTGCACACCTGCTATTAAAGAACACCCTTGAGACCTGTCAACAGTGTCCCCACATTGCAGGTGTCCTTTAACAACATGTACATATATATATTTTAGTCAAATTAATCGATGTCCTCACTTCAGAGGGTCTCACATTGCGGGTACTGCATACGTCAAAATGTTTTTCCCAAGTTCAGTCAACTGCACGTTTCCCCCTCGGGCCTAATCTTACAGTTATGAACTTGTAGAACTCCGACTGAAAGGATGAAAGTGCAGACTAGAAATGTGTTGCTTTTTGTAGACGGCCAGTCGGGGACAATACAATAGATGATGTTGGGAAATAACTATGTCAGTGTTTTTATGCGCTGGGGAGAGTTTTATTCCTCGGAGGTTGGCCGAGATGCGATCTCTCCAATTGTGTCGTAGTGTGCATGTTTTCCAAGAAAAAGTTATCATAGCAAACGGAAACTGTCAAAATGTAGTTTCTGCTTGATATGATGACTTAGACGGTTGCAGTGGCCTAGTGGTTCAGATGTCAACATTCTTTGTGGAAGGTTCAGGGTTCAAATCCCAGCTGCGCATGGTGGATTAAAGGTGGAGATGTCCAGGTCAACTTATGTGCAGACCTGCTTGTGCCTTATTCCCCTTCGTGTGTATATGCAGACACAAGACCAAGTACGCATGGTAAAAATTCAGGTCAGAGTTTGGTGGAATTTAGAAACATGAAAACACCCAGCATGCATCCCACCAAAGTGGGGTATGTTGCCTAATGGGCGGGGGAGTAGTTTTTTGTTGTTTTTACCATACTTGTAAAAACCCACTCGTGCAAAACACGAATGTATGTGAGAGTCTCAGCCCATGAAGAATATGATGACTTTTTTTTTTTTTAATGCATGTTGGAGCTCATTGCTCAGTTTCAAGGAATACGACTCTTCCACAACAAATAAAAACCTTGACCGAGTTATGTCCTGAAAAAGTCTATTGGATACTTGCAGCCATTGTTTGATCCGTCATTTTTGTGTTCAGACCACAGATATCTTGTCATTCTCATTCCATCCTCATTGTTTTGATTTTTGAATATATTCAGGGATGTATTTTAGCTTTAAGGGGAATTTGAGCTACCACAAAATGTTTTCATTTTGTGTGTGTGTTGATTATGACTATGGATAGCTTTGCATATGGGGAGAGGACCCCCCGCGGGTAAGGGGGAAGAATTTACCCGATGCTCCCCAGCATGTCGTAAGAGGCAACTAACGAATTCTGTTTCTCCTTTTACCCTTGTTAAGTGTTTCTTGTATAGAATATAGTCAATGTTTGTAAAGATTTTAGTCAAGCAGTATGTAAGAAATGTTAAGTCCTTTGTACTGGAAACTTGCATTCTCCCAGTAAGGTCATATATTGTACTACGTTGCAAGCCCCTGGAGCAATTTTTTGATTAGTGCTTTTGTGAACATGAAACAATTAACAAGTGGTTCTATCCCATCCCCCCCCTTTCCCCGTCGTGATATAACCTTGAACGGTTGAAAACGACGTTAAACACCAAATAAAGAAAGAAAGAAAGAAAGAATGGGGAGAGGATGCCTTTTTGTTTTGTTGTCTTTTTTGTATTAGTTTTGTTTCAAAGTTCTTGCAATGTAATCTTATTTATCAATTGCCTGTCTGTTGGTATTTTGTTTGGGGTTACACCTTCTTCTCCTTCCCCTTTACCCTTCCTCCCCTCCCCCCCCCCCCCCCCCCCTTCATCAGCTACCCCTTACCCTCCCATCAGCATTACCAGTTTGGTCATTTTTGTTATACCTTTTAACTTGTACTCTTACAATCATGCTACCAACTTATTTACATGATTGTCCAAAGGTTTGGGGTATGGGTGGGAATTCAGGTTTTTTTCCAGGATGTTTTCTTTTTCATCTTTGTTCGATTGTATTTTACACCGTATGTTTCAAAGCCATTCTGACATTTGTATGTAAATATTTGTGTGGCATGAATGATGTTTGCTCTTTGAAAGTTGTATACATGTACTATAATACTGTTGATAAACTGCAAGAACAAATATAATGTTTACAATACAAATTCAAATTGATATACCCACCAAAAGTTGCCAGGCTGTTGAATTTTGGTATATGCCCAAGTGCATGCAAAAACCTGGGCAGGTTTGAGTCGTACAAAATAGCTTACAAGTGGAGGACAGTACCTTTAAGAATAGACCCTCTGGAAATTCGAAGCTCTTGCAACCTTTCAAGAATAGCAAAGCATCTGGGACAGACTCTCGCAAGAGCTGCGAAGATTTGATGTACTCAACTCTCGCGACATTCAAAGAATAACAAAGAGCAAGTAGTACGGACATCCCACGAGAGCTCCTCGGGTTCCGAAAAGATCTATACATGTATCAAACTGCTGTACACCCGTTTGCTAAATATATTACAATTACCACACTAACTCTGTTCTCCCTTTGTATCATCGGTTTAATGTATTATATATTTACATTAGTATTTATTTTGTACACAGTGTTTTTGTATTGTGTTGGTGGTGGAAACTAGTCATTACACTTGTGTGATATAATAGTGTTCAGAACTACCCGTTCCACTTGTCAGTTTATGTTCATGTATGTTGGATAAGGGTAACGAGTAAGCAGTATTTGAGCAAAATGTGAACATTGATGGGAACGCATCTGCCCAAACAAGAGAAAAGAAGCCAAGTTTCTTTGCAGTATAGGCCAGCCGCATCATAACATCTTACGTCTGAAGAACCAAGATAGTTTTGAGGAGATGAAACTGCCGAACAACAGTAAACTATTCACCTGGTGCGATGAAATTTGATGACAGTTTTCAAAGGATTTAAATGACATCTTTTGTAGCCACTGAATTGTACTGTTAAAAAAAATAAAGCATGGTGAAATAAATATAATAATTACTGAACTGTGGTCACAAAGTTTTGAGCCAAAGTTAACAGAGAGATACTTTGAATAGTATGGTTCAAAGAATAAACCACGTTTCTTCTTCTTCTTCTTCTGCGTTCGTGGGCTGAAACTCCCACGTACACTACGTGTGTTTTTTGCACGAGTGGAATTTTACGTGTATGACCGTTTTTACCCCGCCATTTAGGCAGCCATACGCCGCTTTCGGGGGAAGCATGCTGGGTATTTTCGTGTTTCTATAACCCACCGAACTCTGACATGGATTACAGGATCTTTTTCGTGCGCACTTGGTCTTGTGCTTGCGTGTACACACGGGGGTGTTCGGACACCGAGGAGAGTCTGCACACAAAGTTGACTCTGAGAAATAAATCTCTCGCCGAACGTGGGGACGAACTCACGCTGACAGCGGCCAACTGGATACAAATCCAGCGCGCTACCGACTGAGCTATATCCCCGCCCCTAACCACGTTTCAATAAATATAATTACATGTACATGTACTGAACTATGATCACAAAGATTTGAACCGAAGTAAATAGAGAGATACCTTGTCATGACTGGGTATATTTTGGTAAAGAGAACTGACAAAGAGAGTCCTTTCCTAGGAGGTGTCCTCTAATTGAAAGGGCCTTGCTAAACAGGCACTACAGTGGATCCCCCACCCCCAATTTAAGACTTCTCCCTTTTTAAAACCTTGATTCTTCAAATCCAAAAACAAAGAGACTGCCAACGTTCCAAAATTCAGAATCAAAAAACAAGAAAGGTAGGTTGCTGGAACGTTTGTTTTTGACAAAACAATACAATACAATACATTCACAAATTTCTTCATTAAATAAAAATTGTATTGTTTTGTCAATAACAAACGTTCCAACAACCTAGCTTTCTTGTTTTTTGATTCTTGATTCTTCAGATATTATGTTCATAACACTTTACCCCCAGTATAAGACCTCAGTTTCTCGCTTTTTTTTTCTTTTCTTTTTTTTTGGGGGGGGGGGGGGGGGGGGGTGTTTCGCTGTTTTGTAGTTCCCTTCTGCTGTGGCGGCTGTCTGGCTGAGCAAGAATTGCTCAGAAACTTTGATTGCCTCTGGCCTTGTGTAGCATTTATTTCAAGCTACATTTTTACAATCCCTTTTGTGCTCCACAACAGTTGAATTGTTTTTATGAGCGTGTGAGCAATTTTTACTCTTCATTAAGTGAAAGAGCTGAAGTCTAGTTGAAACAGTTCTCAAGTGGAACATGGAATAAGTGGAACATGTACAAAACAGAACATGTACAAAACAGAACATGTACAAAACAGAACATGTACAAAACAGAACATGTACAAAACAGAACATGTACAAAACAGAACATGTACAAAACAGAACATGTACAAAACAGAACACATGCTCTTTGTTGTCAATACTGATGCCGCATGTAATCAGAACTATTGTCATGCAGAATTTGATCAGCAGACCAACGATTTGCCTGAGTGTGAGGTATTACTGCCAAAGTGAATAACAGTATTAAGATACATTATTTGTGTATGCGTTTTGCTTGTCTGCATTTTTTGCTGCTTTAGAACTTTATAGAGCCTATGTACATTACAATATATTCAGTACAGCATGTGCATTATAGTACTGTATAGCATATCCTGTTATTCTCATTATGATTAGTAGCTTTTTACTTTATTTTATTGTTGTTGAATGTTCCATTACATCATGCTAAGTAGTCAATGTTTGTAAAGATTTTAGTCAAGCAGTATGTAAGAAATGTTAAGTCCTTTGTACTGGAAACTTGCATTCTCCCAGTAAGGTAATATATTGTACTACGTTGCAAGCCCCTGGAGCAATTTTTTTTATTAGTGCTTTTGTGAACAAGAAACATATTAACAAGTGGCTCAATCCCATCTCCCCCCCCCCCCCCCCCCCCCCCCCCTCCTTTCCCCGTCGCGATATAACCTTCGTGGTTGAAAACGACGTTAAACACCAAATAAAGAAATAAAGAAAGAATCATGCTAATAGCGTGGGGAGCCTGTCCAGAATTATGCTTAGACCCAAAAAAAATGGTTACAGAAAGTTTTTTTGTTGCAACGCATTTAGATAGCTTGTCTCAACATTCCCAACGAGTTATACCGTTGGCAGCCTCTGCATAACTTTTTTATGACGGTTTGATTACGTCACATATAAAAACCCTTGTTTCTGCCAATAACGCCGCAAAATTCCACTCTACGCCGCTTCATTAGCCTACCATCATCTATAAGGAACACTTTATTAAGCCGGTGGACGGACAAGGGTCAAGTGTATGTGCAGACTAAGAAACGGTATCCATGTCCCACCCCCGTGTCACCACAGTAAGACGTAAAAGACCTTGGTCATTCTGCTATTAGTGCAGTTAGCTGATTACACCTTAACACGCGCACACCTGGTTAGCACCACTCTTGTTGCTGCAAGCTTTCATTTGGAGGAAGCTACCCGAATTTCCCAGCCCTGGGATAATAAAATAATGAAAATGAAATGAACAATAACGCATTGCAATGCGTTGTTCACGTACGGACGATAAAAGAAATACGCATTCTTTAATATGACTATACCTATTCCTAGACTATACCTATTCCTATCCCTTTGTCTTCTTCAGCAGAATACTTCCTAGGACGGCTTTCATTCAAAGTCATCTACAGGTGAAGAAAAGAGTGCATAACACAATAGGCCTACCGTTTGAGGAAAACATGATGGTTACGATGTTTCACTCTCGATTTCAAAAGACGGTAGAGGCGAGTTGCAGCAGCCAACACCGCGACATTCCCCACATCCAGATGTGCACTCTAGTCCGTGTTTCCTGCAACTACACCGCTTTGTGTCACAACCACTTTTGCATGTGCAGCGAATCACCTTTAACACATCGGCTGGTGCTGCCGGCAGATCTGTTGTCACTGGAACAAGGATGCCATGCTCAAGTTTCCAGCCGTAGTCCGTGGGATCCATGGCCACTTTGAGTCCCATCCATTCTTGTACTTGCAAGTACACTCGCATGCTGTGGAATCGGGCAGCTGCTGAGGTGGGTGGCAGAGTGTGAATTTGCACAAACGTTGTTCCAACAGCTACCTTTGAACAGAAGAGTCGGTAGCGAAGTTCATCGAGACCCTCTCTGGAACTACCGTTGTAGAGCAGCACTAACGCCTTTTCACCTGCTGATAGGATATCCTCTAAGGTCGCATTGTCTTGGAGGAACACTTCAGCAAGTGTTTGCAACTGTAGGTTGTTTCTGAGTTCCTTCATCGAGGCTGCTTCTAACTCTAGAACACCGTGAAGCTGCACAGCAGTGTCCTTATTGATGCTCAGTGCGTCAACTTGGTTCACATTGAGTTCAGACTCGTAAGGGGTCGAAAGTGTTTCTGTCTGCTCATCTTGCGTGTTTTTATCTCTATTCTTTTCTGTGTCACTTTCGGGCAGTGGCAGTGGCACACGGAATATGTCAGACAGCAACAGCATAATTAGTGCTGCGTCAACAAGTATGTGTCCTCGAACGGCACGCAGCACAGCTTTCCCTTGAAGCATGTTGCTCGCTGCGTTTGGTGCGTACACAGTAGACAGCACTTCATGAAGACCCGTTTCTTCCATCAGATGGCCAATACACGCCAGGAAACTCATTTCCAGATGGAAGGGTCCAAGGCGAAGGACAATGGCCAGGCTTTAAGGTCGCTGCCATCTGGCTCACTGGAGATGATGCCAAGAGCTTTCCACTATAAGGGTTGGTCAAATGTCAACACAGGTGTCGTGTTGCTGCGCTTTGCCTGAGCACTGATGAAATGCAGGGTAGAAAATATGCACGAGGTGTCACTGGGATTCATGTCGATCATCGGCATAAATATTATGGATGACTGTCCTGGATATCTGCCCTTGTGGATGGCTTGCATGAAACCAGACCAAGATGGTCTGTCGGGTTGCAACAGCCAGCAAGCTTTCCACAGCAGATCCACCTTTGATGTTACATCTTCTACAAACACGTTTTCAAGATGTTCAAATTTCAGCTTCAGCAGGCCATCACACGCTTGTCTGTTGTAGTACTGAATGTCAACTTTAGCTCTTTTCACTATTTCTTCTGGCTTGACGTCAGTTCTTCTTCTGATCCTGTCTGTTTTCCTGATGGTCGGAGTGACAGTGGCGATCATTCCCATTCCATGAAATGTGTTGCACCCGTCAAGTGTTGCTGTGTTGTGGTCGAGGTTGTCTGCGATATATTGGGTAAAATGGCCATCAACTTGAAACGCAACGTTGTTTTCTGAAACGGCAGCATTCATTTCATAGGTCAGAACCTCCTTGTACGATGAACAGAATCCCAGAGAATACAATGTGTCAATGAGAAACTTTGAATCAAAACAGTGATGCATTTGCACAGCTAGTCCGATCTGCAGGGGACACAGCAACAATCGTGGGCGAGATGCCTGCATAATTGCCTGTCCAATCGATGAGACTTTCACGCTGGTTTCCTTTCCACTGAAGATGTTTTCAAGAAGAATCTGTAAGGACTTTGGAACAAACTCTAATTTGGCGCCACGCGATGAAATGTCATCATCACTGGGGTACATTGCACGGGATGTCGGCACTGCTCTTATGTCATTCTTTAGCAGTTCTGCAGCGGTTTTGAGAATCAGCTCTTTCTGTGCATCCTCATCTTTGACCTTTTTTGCATAAAAGTTATGAAGACTTGAAGAGGCTGTCTTCCTGAATGTTACGACATTTGACTTGCCGTTGACTTCCGTGACGATGAGCTGCTCACCAAAATAATTTTGAAGTTCTTGTTTCATCGTCGGGTGGCTATAAGCATCATCTGTAAACTCCTTCATGGTAGACTGCATCAGCAGCTGGCAAATCTGATACAAACTCCAGTCTGCTTCGTACAATGTCTGCCCATTCATCACAGCGCTGCGAACAAACTTGAAAAATTGTGCGTTCAAAGTCAAGTGTCCTAACTGGATACACTTTGGGACGAGAGCGCGAGTCAAGGTTTGCTTCCTTGCCGCAAAAAAGGCAACATTTAGCAAAGTCAAAACATTATTACTGTGAGCACAAATTCTGTGCTAGACTGATTTGATAAAGCGTTCTATTTTTCTGCTTTCTTCTTCAAAACGCTCTGAATGTTACGTGCATTCGTGTAATTGCGACGACAAACCTCGTGCACTGCTTCACCTTCTGATAGACAAACGGCATCACCACGTTCCAGACTAGCCTTGTTTATGGTATAGATCTCTTCCTCTGTCTGTTGGCACAACAGTCTTCTCTCCAAGGTTGAGCGGATCACCACACAAAACACACAGCGCCATGGTTTGTAATTGGAACAAAAGCTGCAAAATAAATTAAACTGAGTATGAGTCATTCTGTGTTATATCACTTTAGACATTTAATCTGGCAGGGAATCACACACACACACACACACACACACACACACACACACACACTCACACTCACACTGCATACACGCACGCACCGTCACACACACAAACGCACACGCACACAGACTCGCACGCCCAGTTCTCAACACGGCAACGTTAGAATATACATGTAGCTAAATTACCTCATTGTTTGATCATGAGAAGTACAATAATGTCTTTTTTCCGGTGAATCTATTTTATACACAACACTGTCTCTGCAGCTTTAGATCTGTTTCGCGAGCCATACTTGTGACCTAAAAAAAACATTAGCGCCGGCGTGAAGGTGAAGGTCGGCTTAAACAATTCGGTCCTATTTACAGTAAAATACAGATATTTAGCTACTGCTGATTATCATCCTCTTGCGCATTCCAAGAAAAGTAGTCAACTAGATCATTTTTATAAAGAAAAAGACAAAAAAAGAATTAAAAACATATATTCGAGCGAACACTGCAGCGTATTACAGACTGTCAAAGCATCGTCTGCTGCAGTATCAAATCGATCGCTTCCAATCGCTTCCGATCGTTTATTTGTCCTATAACAAAGTAAAACCTCGGAAATATTCATTGATATTGCAAGTGTTTAGTGGCAACTTTTTAATTCAAACTATAAATCGCACAAAAAAGACGAAATACTTTACTTACCAAAGATTTGTTGACGTGCAGAGTTCTGCTTCAAATGCTCGCGCAAAACGAAGTTGTAGTTGTCTCCCGTGGTAAACAAATCACCCAAGCTATGGCTGGCCAGTGAGGGCACATTAAATTCTACCGTTTTTCAACTTGAAAATGCTCCATTATGCAGAGGCGTACATAGGTATAACATGATGCAATTGTTAGATCTACATTCACTTTACCATTTCCATTCGATATCATTTCTGTAACCATTTTTTTTACCCCTTTTGCCCCGTTCCCCAGGTTATAAGGTGTGTTTGAAGAATTGTTGTTCATCCCAATGCAGACTTCAAAAGCAATATAGAAATGTTTACCCGTGTTACTGCTGTTGCTTGTGTTGTTCCAGTCGCATGATTTAGAAGCATATGACTGCAGGGTTTAACTGCTGGAGATAAATATACCTTCCTGTCTTGCTAAATTATTTGTTCATGTGAAGCAGCCTTAGGTTGCTACCACTTTTAACATAGTCTGTTTCTGTCCGCCCCATTTCTGGGGCAGAAGTAAAGTGTTTTTTGGATGCAGTACTTAAACTTCTTTTTCTCTCTGAGCTTCTGTCTTAGTATATCATCACTTCTCTTTCACCAAAAATCAAGGATCCATTCAAAGAGTATAACAAAATGTGATGGGTTTTGTGTTTTAAGATTAGCTCATTTTGTATTATGCATGCTTGGCACCTCAGTCAGTCTCTCTTGATACATGTACAACCAGTCTGGTACATCTCTATTTTCTGTGTGTCTGTATAACTTGAATGTATGCAAGAGAATTATTATCCAAAAAAAAGTCAATGTTTGTAAAGATTTTAGTCAAGCAGTATGTGAGAAATGTTAAGTCCTTTGTACTGGAAACTTGCATTCTCCCAGTAAGGTAATATATTGTACTACGTTGCAAGCCCCTGGAGCAATTTTTTGATTAGTGCTTTTGTGAACAAGAAACAATTAACAAGTGGCTCTATCCCATCTCCCCCCCTTTCCCCGTCGCGATATAACCTTCGTGGTTGAAAACGATGTTAAACACCAAATAAAGAAAGAAAGTATTATCAAAAAGAGAACCAGCATCTAAAAACACTAATTAGCTGGCAGGGTTATATCTGTTCAGTCTCAATGGCAAGGTAATTTTCTTTTGCAGTTGTCAGAAGACTTAAAAATGTAGAAACAAAATGTTTGAAATTTTTTTTATTTGTAATGGCATCATGCTTCTAATAATTGGCAAAACCGTACAAACAGAACTGGAAAAAAAATGTTCACACACAGGTACCTTTTCTTAACAGTATTAGTTCATATAACTTTATGAAGATTTGATTGTGAAACAGCTGCCTATACAGTTTGGATGTTCTTTTTTCATCCTTAATCTCATACCCACAGACTTTTTGTTGTTTTGTATTGCTGCTGCAGAAACATGCAATAGATTTTGATATTAATAAGTTAACTACTGTATAAGCAACTCTCTTTTAAATGGTGACTGGAAGAACAAGAAACCCGCTATTTTATTTTACTCTTTGTCTGATTTTGTCCGTGTTCTATGTGAATGGTGTGATCGAATGGTTTCACAGAGCGAGAGAATCAGAACATATATGAGAGCGTCACTCACAGAGTTCTGCAGTCTGTACAATTTTTTCAAACACTACCATCAATGACACTGCAATTTCACGGAGAACAACTACTTCAGACAAAATCTGTTATTCGTTCAAATACAGCCAAAAGTGGACTGGCAGTTCTCTGCAGAATAACAACTTCTGTTGTTTTGTTGTTGTTATTTATTTTTATATCAAAAGACTAACAAGACTTACTTGGCTGTTCTCTGATGATGGCAAATGTTATACCATTTTCTGTGTTGCAAGCAAGACAAGATGTGTAAATTGAATGGATCCTAACGCTAACAACTATGTGGTCGATTGGTGGCTCAGTTTAATACCTTTTAGTTGAAGTGTAACAGCAACAAAACCAAAGAACGCAACCTCAGCCAGTAACTGTCTGAAGCACAGCACTCAGCACAACAAGCACCAATGTCACTTTTCATTCATTTATTGAACGCAAACACACACACATTCGCATCAATCAAGTTTTCGTTCCAAAACAAAACAAATCTAAAATAAAATAAAATGGCAAAAACAGAAAAGGATCCACTTCACAAAGAACCGATTCAATCCACCGCAGAGAACTTGTAAAAAAATTGTCAACTAAAAAAATTGTCAACTCTTGCTGACAACCTGTCCTGAAAACATAGCACTGATATTCAATGTATCAAGACCTTTTTCTCTGGTTGCTCATTACAGTACAGTGGTAGAATTTTGTCAACTCTTGCTCAACCTGTCCTGAAAACATAGTACTGATATTCAATGTATCAAGACCTTTTTCTCTGGTTGCTCAATACAGTACAGTGGTACCTGCGGTGAAAGACACCCTTGGGATCAGCCAGGCCTTTCATAACAGGTACATTTTGGTCAAGAAAACCAAACTAAAATGACAACAGAATATGTCCTGTCATGGGGGGGGGGGGGGGGGGAAGGGGGGGGGGGGGGGGGGGCAGTGTCCTCAAATAAAAAAGGGCCTCAAATCACAGGTACCACTGTGTGCATTTTGTTCCTGCAGAGAATGATGAATGTCCTTCCACAAAAACTGACGAAAGATTTTTGTTTTGTTTTCAGGACAGGGTGAGCAAGATTAGACTTTCCCCCACAATACTTGAGAATAAAAATGTCTTTTTTTACAAGTAAAATGACTATTTCTAAGAATACTCACCTCAATTTAACTAATAGGAGTTACCTTACTTACGAGTGCTAGACTGAGAAGCGTCCTATGTTACAAGTACTAGACTGTAAACAAGGTCGTTAACTAGATTTCCGTCAGTATACCATTTAGGGGAGTAGTCTCCCCTTGTCGGTAGTACCTCTCTGCGCATGTGCCAATGCCCATAATCCCCAGTTTCAATTCGAAGCTATTAAGTCAATAGCGGGGTTGGTGGGAGGGTCTCTGGTTAAATTGAGGTGAGTATTCTTAGAAATAGTCATTTTACTTGTAAAAAATACATATTTCTTTCGAATACATCACCTCAATTTAACTAATAGGAGAATAGATAACAGGCTGGAGGGTTGACTTTCGATCGGTAAATCTAGTGTCACCTCACCCGACTCAGCCCATTTGTCCGGAATCCCCCCTGTAAAATCGGGGGAAGAAAAGGATAGATCATCGGACTGAGAAGCAAGAATCCCTGAGTCGGGCGAGTGGCAAGTTGCATTGTTGCCACTGTGTCAACTTGCTCCAGAAAGGGACAATCGAAAGAAAGTCCCACCTGTCAATGTAGAGCTGGTTTCTACTCGGTGGTCGTTACTATTCCTCTGATCACTTTGCCTTTATCAATGTTGGGTTATGGTTATGACTTGCCATTATGCGCCTTGGGCGACCCAACTCCCCAGCAACGTAAAGTTCTGCAGGCGGATCAGGTGAACGACCTAAAAGATGAGGAATGGTCTGTGGGGCAATCAGAGATAACAATTCCTCTAATACCTTGAACTTATCACCAAGGTGCGTCTCAGATAGCTGATTTAAACACTCTCCATGAAAATGGAATTTGTAAGATCAACTGACTTCTTGATACCCTTTGCCAAGAAAAGGATTATATCCCAATAAACTGACTTCTTGATACCCTTTGCCAAGAAAAGGATTATATCCCAATAAACTGACTTCTTGATACCCTTTGCCAAGAAAAGGATTATATCCCAATCAACTGACTTCTTGATACCCTTTGCCAAGAAAAGGATTATATCCCAATCAACTGACTTCTTGATACCCTTTGCCAAGAAAAGGATTATATCCCAATCAACTGACTTCTTGATACCCTTTGCCAAGAAAAGGATTATATCCCAATCAACTGACTTCTTGATACCCTTTGCCAAGAAAAGGATTATATCCCAATCAACTGACTTCTTGATACCCTTTGCCAAGAAAAGGATTATATCCCAATCAACTGACTTCTTGATACCCTTTGCCAAGAAAAGGATTATATCCCAATCAACTGACTTCTTGATACCCTTTGCCAAGAAAAGGACTATATCCCAATCAACTGACTTCTTGATACCCTTTGCCAAGAAAAGGATTATATCCCAATAAACTGACTTCTTGATACCCTTTGCCAAGAAAAGGACTATATCCCAATAAACTGACTTCTTGATACCCTTTGCCAAGAAAAGGACTATATCCCAATAAACTGACTTCTTGATACCCTTTGCCAAGAAAAGGATTATATCCCAATCAACTGACTTCTTGATACCCTTTGCCAAGAAAAGGATTATATCCCAATCAACTGACTTCTTGATACCCTTTGCCAAGAAAAGGACTATATCCCAATAAACTGACTTCTTGATACCCTTTGCCAAGAAAAGGACTATATCCCAATAAACTGACTTCTTGATACCCTTTGCCAAGAAAAGGATTATATCCCAATCAACTGACTTCTTGATACCCTTTGCCAAGAAAAGGATTATATCCCAATCAACTGACTTCTTGATACCCTTTGCCAAGAAAAGGACTATATCCCAATCAACTGACTTCTTGATACCCTTTGCCAAGAAAAGGATTATATCCCAATAAACTGACTTCTTGATACCCTTTGCCAAGAAAAGGACTATATCCCAATAAACTGACTTCTTGATACCCTTTGCCAAGAAAAGGATTATATCCCAATCAACTGACTTCTTGATACCCTTTGCCAAGAAAAGGACTATATCCCAATAAACTGACTTCTTGATACCCTTTGCCAAGAAAAGGACTATATCCCAATCAACTGACTTCTTGATACCCTTTGCCAAGAAAAGGATTATATCCCAATCAACTGACTTCTTGATACCCTTTGCCAAGAAAAGGATTATATCCCAATCAACTGACTTCTTGATACCCTTTGCCAAGACAAGGACTATATCCCAATAAACTGACTTCTTGATACCCTTTGCCAAGAAAAGGACTATATCCCAATCAACTGACTTCTTGATACCCTTTGCCAAGAAAAGGATTATATCCCAATCAACTGACTTCTTGATACCCTTTGCCAAGAAAAGGATTATATCCCAATCAACTGACTTCTTGATACCCTTTGCCAAGAAAAGGATTATATCCCAATCAACTGACTTCTTGATACCCTTTGCCAAGAAAAGGATTATATCCCAATAAAGATGTCCCATCCTGTGTTTGCATACACTTTAATTCTTCCTTGTCCATTTTTTTTCTCATGTGTATGTATGCAAGTTAATCAAGTTAAAGTTGGTAAGAAAGTATTCTTTATCCAATTTGAAAAAGTACCACCACGTGGTCTCTGCTGAGTCCACCATGATCATGTGATAAAAATACCAAAACCATAGTCTGCCAACCGCAGAAAAACATCGTTTCCCAGAAACATAGGAGAGAGAATTACTTGCCTTTCTCTGAGAGTAAAGGAAGTTCCCTCCGTAATACTCCCGGAGGCGCATATTGAGATATGTTTGGTTTTCTTTCCAAGCGGGCGAGGTTTGTTGTTGTTATTCTTCGATACAACCTCTTTCAGTTCTATCAGCGTTCAAGCGTACTGCGTTCCGTAGCTACGCTGCCCGCAAAAGCCATCGCCGTTTGTAATAACCGAAGTATTCATACGCCGTATGTAATCTTCGCGGGTGCTCGGTACTTTGTACGTGGTATCCCATAAGCCTAAAAATTCGGATCGGAAATGCTCGCGCTTCCGGTTGGGATAACGCACATGGCAAACCTCGCTGTAGTCAATATAAATGCTGTTAAAACGCAAAAAACTTCCCGGTAATTGCGAAGTTGAAGGTCTTGTTCGTATTCCTACATTGATTTGATGTGTAGGGTGACCTGCCGTTGCTTTCTATTGAAAGCGGCAAGGTGAGTTATCGTTCGCGGAGTTCTATTGCGCCAGTGGAACCGGCCAACCGCTGTAAATATCTGTTCGACATTCGTAACGACTAAGTGAAGAATAATTGTCGCTCAATTGCATGTTCACTAGTTTTAAAAGACTAGTAACGGAGCCTGTTAGGCTCTGTGTCTCAACAAGGTATCATAGAAGTACCTTCTACTTAAGACTAACTCAGTAACTTTGTTACATTCGTTTCACTTTCATTTTCACGGTTCGTTACGTTGTTCAATGTGATGAATGTATACGGGCGTAGTAATCACCCTTAAAAAAGGGAAGCCCAAACCGTGATTGAAGGTGAATGTTGAAGCTCCTGTGAAGGAAGTCTTCTTAGACGGGAAAGGTCTAAATACACATCTAGCTTCCCGTAGCAAGAAATTGAAACTGGGGATTATGGGCATTGGCACATGCGCTGAGAGGTACTACCGACAAGGGGAGACTACTCCCCTAAATGGTATACTGACGGAAATCTAGAGTTAGCGACCTTGTTTACAGTCTAGTACTTTTAACATAGGACGCTTCTCAGTCTAGCACTCGTAAGTAAGGTAACTCCTATTAGTTAAATTGAGGTGATGTATTCGAAAGAAATACATTCATTCTTTCATTGGGCTCCTCAGATTATTACACGCACACTCTGTTTAGATCTGCAGTGTTCACTATTGTCACACTCTCTGTAACACTCCGATTCATAACTCCATTTTGACATAGAAAAGAAGAGGAATTTGTTGTTGTTGTCGGTAACGCATTTAAACCTGCCATGTTATTTCTAAACTGGCTCAGAAAAAAAGAAAATAAATTTAAATATAGATTTGAGAACAGTCTCTTCTCAAATAATCCCGACACAAGACAAAGACGGACATAAAGAAAAACAACCCAAGACTAAAAAGAAGCAACACAGACAGGGACAATGGCAAGAGAAACAAAAATAAAATTATACATTAACATTCACATTCTGATACACACACAAACATTCTGCTTTCTTAATTTCCCTTCTCTCGCAATTTAAAAAAATCAACCAACCCCTTGGATCAGTTACACTAAACAGTGTAAATTCTAAACCGTACCTTAAATCTCTTCTAGATTTTGGCTAGAGACTGACAGAAAACTTGCAAAATAAGTACTCGCCACATGGACAATGCCGAGTCTAAAATTGCAGTACTTACAAGGCAGACATTAAGATTAAAAACATGAATGCCTCTGTGACTCCATTAACAGAGAGTGAAACCACAAGTCTTCTTAATTAGTCAATCATTGTTCGCACCTTTCTCATACCTAGAAAGCATGAACATGCCGATTGATCTTCTGCTACTGATAACATTTTAAAACAGTTATAGTACTTATACTACATCTATCATTTTTTTTCTCCAGCTCTTAGTTTTCATCAAGTGAAATCTAGAACGATTTCATAACGTTTGTCAAACATTTCAGAGCTCAAAGTCCCTATAACAATTTGTAAGGCATTTTGATTTCAGGGATCTGCATGATGCTAACTTCCTGCAGTTTTTATGATTGTGTCAAAAAAATCCTCTGACATACAAAATGTGATACACTTTGACACAGATATGCATTTCTTCAGGTACACACGCATGGCCTGTTCATTTCTTCAGGTACACACGCATGGCCTGTTCATTTCTTCAGGTACACACGCATGGCCTGTTCATTTCTTCAGGTACACACGCATGGCCTGTTCATTTCTTCAGGTACACACGCATGGCCTGTTCAGGTAAAACAAACATCTACATCATTTCACAGCATGACACAACATACTCTAAAAGGCATTCAAAACTTCTCTACACATAAAAATATGCTCTCTCTTGGAACTCAAATTTATAACACCCTTGGGCTCATCTCCCCCAACGTCAAATTTGCCTCTTGAGTTCAGAGAAATGTCCACGGTTCCCCCCCCCCCCCCCTCCCCCCTAAATAAAACAAAAACAAAAGAAAAATCAGCAGGCATCTCTCAAGTTGTATAGCCAAAGGACACAAAAAAGACAACAAAACTAATATAAAACCCAAGGCAGAGAAAGAAAAAGAGAACAAAATAACAGACTCAGAGAGAAACACTTGCTTTGCCAGAAAAACACAATGGAACCCCCTTTTAGGGCCCCGAATTTAATACCCCCCCCCCCCCCCCCTTATCTCAAGATTACATACCTCCATTTTAAAACCTGATTTGAGAATTTTAAAAAGGGGATTCTACAGTATTGATTTAATTAAATCTCTCCTCAGTTTGCATACATGGCTAGTGGTTGGTGTAGTGTACAGCACAAAGAATTTTAAATAAATGCTGCCAGAACAGATCAACATAAGCTTCAACTTTCATCAACTGCAGGAACAAACTTGGGGGAAAAATGCTGCCAAACTAAGGATGGAAGAGATGTTTTGGACGCAAGTCTATCTATCTGTTAGTTCAATTTTGAAACTGAGAACATGCTCATCTGGAAGTGTGAGGTTTGCATGGTCTCGCTTGGCTTTTTTCCCTAGTGCCCCCCGCCCCCCCCCTCCAATAAAAAGTTTAATGTAAACAGCTTGATGTTTTGAGACCACCGATATGAATTAAGACAGATGCCATTAAGAATCAAATTCCTACTTTCATGTACATTACAAATGAGATTCTCTATTGCCTGGCCAGGTTGTTGCTAGTTTTGGTAGCCACAAGAGACTAACAAAATTAACCTACTTGTTTATTTTTCAGCTCTTTGAAAAACTATAATACATTTTTCTTCTTCTTTTCAAAGTAACTCTACACTAACACAAGAATCCTTACCCTCAAAAAGTGAACCAGATTCTTCTTCTTCTTCGTGGGTGGATTTTTACGTGTATGACTCGTTTTTTACCCCGCCATTCGCTGCTTTCGGGGGAGAACAAGATTCAAAGCACTATATAGAATCTACATCAACCATTTTCCAATATCTACTCACAGAATATCAATCCAAAACATCATGCTGTAAAATATCAATCCAGGCAGTTTTGGCTTTGAATATAACTCATCTAAAAACTGGATAAAACAGCAAGGATTCAAGAACAAGATTTTTGCTTGTCACATAAGCAAAGTCAAAACAAACAGTTCAACCTAGTTTCCACATTCATAGATGCCAACCTTGCATGTATATAGCTTACCTAGGCTCAGTTCTTTGGGCTTTTACAATTACCATGCAAAATCTAAATGGAAATATTTCTTCAGTTGGAAAGCCCGAATACTTAGCATTAACAAAAAATTCATACTATATTCAAAACTTTCTTTTCACTACAAACTTCATTTATTGAATGGGCATGCTCATTGTTATTTTTTAAATTTTATGCCATTGTTTACTGCAAACAACAATCACTTCATTACCAAAATGAGCATACTTATCGCCACAACTTTGAATCTATAGGCAAGTCAAGATGGGGAAATGCTCTTGACAAACCCTAAACCCTATAGACCAGTAAATCCAAAAACAAAGAGACTGCCAACGTTCCAACAAATTACCTTTTTTGTTTTTGATTCCTTTACACCAGTGTTGTTCTTAGGCCTCGGTCTTCGGTCACTCACTCACTGATCCTCATCATTCTTTGTAATCTGATTTATTGTTTTGACCCCCTGCTGGTCGACCGTCTGATAGTTTTGACATACAGAAAGTTTTCTAATAAAACATTTTTTTTGTAGCCAGGACTTTTGTACTTATCCATATTTTCAATCCAGGCTGTTAGGCCACTAATATGACGACCAAGATGAAGGGAAATGATCGTAGCAGTGGTGATGACGGTGATGGTGGCAGTCTGGCTGAGTGGAGCGGAGAAGGAACTGAAGAGAAGAGAAACTGTCTAGGAGGCAGAGGAGGTGGAGGAGGAGGAGGTGGCCGGGGAAGGGGACATGGATCTCCTGGTGTCGTTTGGTGACTGGCTCTGACGCACCGTCTCGTCTTTTTGGTGCTTCTCAACCTGCACACACACCACAACATTCAAGGTTAGCTTTCAGCGACAGAACACAGTTCAACCTGCACACACACCACAACATTCAAGGTTAGCTTTCAGCGACAGAACACAGTTCAACCTGCACACACACCACAACATTCAAGGTTAGCTTTCAGCGACAGAACACAGTTCAACCTGCACACACACCACAACATTCAAGGTTAGCTTTCAGCGACAGAACACAGTTCAACCTGCACACACACCACAACATTCAAGGTTAGCTTTCAGCGACAGAACACAGTTCAACCTGCACACACCACAACATTCAAGGTTAGCTTTCAGCGACAGAACACAGTTCACATCACCTGCACACACCACAACATTCAAGGTTAGCTTTCAGCGACAGAACACAGTTCAACCTGCACACACACCACAACATTCAAGGTTAGCTTCCAGCGACAGAACACAGTTCACATCACCTGCACACACCACAACATTCAAGGTTAGCTTTCAGCGACAGAACACAGTTCAACCTGCACACACACCACAACATTCAAGGTTAGCTTTCAGCGACAGAACACAGTTCAACCTGCACACACACCACAACATTCAAGGTTAGCTTTCAGCGACAGAACACAGTTCACATCGTACAGTGGTACCTGGCAGAAAAGAACGCCCTCGGGGCCCTACATTTGAGGTGGCCTTTCAATTTTATGACTAGTAAATTTTGGTTTGGAAAATAGACAAAGGGACAACAGGGCCGAGGTGCACGAGAAAGTTACCAACTGGTTGGGAGCCAGCCGCCGTGTTGAATTGGTTCAAATGGAGATTTGTTGTGATTTCCATGAATCAGACCCTGCGGTTTGTTCTCTCCCATTTGGGTGGCACCCACTTTGGGTTCATGCACCTCAGCCCTGGTGTCCTTTCAGTTTTATGGGAGGTGTACTCTCATCAGAGGGGTACGGCACGGTTGGCCTTGTGGTAAGGCGTCCGCCCCGTAATCGGGAGGTCGTGGGTTCGAACCAAGGCCGGGTCATACCTAAGACTTTAAAATTGGCTTTAAAATCTAGTGGCTGCTCCGCCTGGCGCCTGGCATTATGGGGTTAGTGCTAGGACTGGTTGGTCCGGTGTCAGAATAATGTGACTGGGTGAGACATGAAGCCTGTGCTGCGACTTCTGTCTTGTGTGTGGCGCACGTTATATGTCAAAGCAGCACCTCCCTGATATGGCCCTTCGTGGTCGGCTGGGCGATAAGCAACCAAACAAACAAACAAATGTAGCACCTCAGTTTGTCAAATTGTCTAGCTCTTCTTGTGCCAGCTCTAACTCATTAGTTAACATTTAAGAAAAGAACATGTTTTGAATCCAAGTTTACACCTGTCAAGTTCTCAAGATGTCACTTGAATGTACAGAAAATGAATCCATGATGACATTGACATGAAAGCAACCAAGAAAAGAAATCAGTTCACCACACAATTCAGAAAGTTGATTTATGGCATATGCCCAAGTGGAGGGACGTTATAGCCAGGGCAGATCTGAGATAGTGAGCAGACATTTTTCACGGGAAGGACTGTGCCTAAACGAAATGATCACTGGTCATGTTAACCTTTGTCATGTACATACCAGGATTACTTCAAATAAGCATTATATGCTTGAGTTAGTTATCCTAAAAACCATGTATTGTTTTTGTTATGATACTAATTGAATAAAGTTTTGTTTAAGCCAAATGATCACTAGAATGCTTACAATCTTGAGTATATGTGACAGAGTGTTTTGATTCTGATGGGTTGGCTGGGCTGGCTGGTTATCCTTGCCTATCAGCTGACACTGAGCCGTTGTGTAGGGAGGCGTGATGGTCACAACGTTCATCACAACTATGACGTCCTTGTCCCACCGTACCTCTGTTATCCTGCAAAGACAAAGGGACAAGATAATATGCCACTTATAAAAATCAGAGCTTTCCAGACAACGTATTTACCTAACATTTCACAATGCTTTTCTCTATGGATCTGATTATGGAGAGAACGCTTTCATGAAGATGAAAACGAATAGGAAGGATTTCATCAGCACAGAATGATATTCATAATCATAAGCAGTTACTGAGGAAGTTGTCCATTTAAAATGTGTTTACACTTTCTGCAGGTTGTAGTTGAAAACTGTAGACAAAGTTGGAAAAGAAGTACAACAACAACAAATTCTGACACCCCTGTGTCACAAGTGAAAGAAATTGTTCTCAGATTTAGCAGTTGGTCCTTCCCGAACATATATCCCTGTAAGTGTTGGAACACCACAGTCTTAACAAAGTGCGGGACAATACTCACGTTTTTGATATACGGTTCATTAGTAGCTGTCCCTCAGGGGGTACATCCACGCCCACAAGGTTCAGCTGCTGCTTCCTTTCAAACAGGCTCTCCTTGATACGCTTTGACAGCTGCAAAATCAGAGAGCATCAAGTGATTACAATTAACAGGTCTAACTTTTTTTCAAGATTAAAATGTACAGGTCATACTGTTTTCAATCACACAACTTTATTACAGTGATTTTCACTGTTAGTTGCATACCTTCTGAAAAAAATAACATTGTTTGTTTTCATTTTCAATGAGAAGGCAAACAAATTAGGCTGGGTAGTGGGTAGGTCGGTTATTTTATTTTTTGTTTTGTTATTGCAGTTTGTTTTTCATTTACACATGCACATGTGTCCTTTTTATTGGTCAGAAATCGTGTGAGCTGTGTCCCCTGGATGTCAGAGAAGAATAGCTTTGCTTGTAAAGTCTGCAAAATCAAGTTTCGTCATTCTTAATTCATTATTTTAAAGATAAAAACAAGTTCTAGGGTCAAGAGAGAAAAATAGGGGTCGTTGTGGCATCAAAAAGAGTGATTTTTTTCTTCAGCGTTCAATAACCTAAACAAGAAGAGCAAACGCTCGATCGAGTCACTTTCGCAGTTCTGAATATTATATGAGGCATCAGATGGACAGGAAGAAATTGCTATTCACAACACAATGAGTCACGTTCACATAAAATTTGAGCCCGGTCACTTTTATAGTTTCCGAGAAAAGCCCAACGTTAAGTTGTGTGTTGCCGAACAGAAAAGGCTAGTTATCTCCCTTGTTTTTCTGATAACGTTCGTAAAAGGCTACAGATGTAAATACTTTGATGTAAAGAATAATCCTACAAAGTTTCAATCACATCCGATGAACTTTGTCAAAGATATAAAATGTCTAATTTTTCCTTTGACGCTGACCTGTGACCTTGAAAAAGGTCAAAGGTCAACGAAACCATCGTTAAAGTGTAGAGGTCATTGGAGGTCACGACTAAACAAAATATGAGCCCGATCGCTTTGATAGTTTCCGAGAAAAGTCCAACGTTAAGGTGGTGTCTACGGACGGCCGGCCAGACTAACACTGACCGATTACATAGAGTCACTTTTTCTCAAGTGACTCAACAAAAACATTACTGACAAGATTGCACAGACCGAGTGCAAGTTTTGGGTGCAAGGCACTGACCTTGTGTGATGGGACAATAGGCAACGTATCAGCAGGCTGAGTCTGCAGACCGGGCTCCTCAGTGCACTCCATTTTTCGCACCAGATCCAGGTTCACAAATTCCAGGTCAAACATACCATGCTGCCCAAGGGATGGTCGCTCTGAGCAACCAGTTAAGGAACATACATTCTACTGGACTGTTCACTTCTTCAAGAAGAAGAAAGTTCTAAATAAATTACATCTAGAATCTCCATTTTTAATTATGCTCCCAGTCCCACACTTGAAAAAATACTTAATAATATTAATAAAGAGAGAAAAAAACAAGACAAAATGTATACAGAAAACCACTCATCCTGTAACCAAACTTTCACTCCAGTGCTAAGACTGACTGTCAGAACTGCATGATCACCTTAATCAACAACATTACCATACCTCAACAGAAAGATGATGTACTTCGTGACAAACTATCAGTGACAGTCATACAAAACATCATGTTATCATTAATAGGTGATCCAAAATAGTAAGAACTAAGACAAATCAAAACTGAGATTTTACCAACATTGCATATAAAGAGGTGAAGGTCACCTGAAGAAAAACTCGCGTGCACTTGAGTTTTACACATGCACCATCCTCAGAAAATAGTTAAAAACGTGACCTGCCTAGCTGACAAAAGCATTGAATCGCCTCCAGCTATGTAGGTGGTAATACACGCTTCTTCTTCTCTTTGCATCATCCTGACCTCAGGTCAAAATGAGTTCGGCTCATTCTATCCCTGACAGGATGCCTTGGTTTTCCTTGTCTGGCGAGGAAATCGATTTCTTTTACCTATTTAGATCTTTTCGTAATGTGTTATGGATATAAGCAGATTCGCGATCGTCGATAATGATTTTTCATGGTGTTGTGTAATTTTTAAATTACAAAGGAATTGATATGTAAGACAGTTTCAAGCGAGCTATTTTTCGCGGCTGTATTTACTGTGCAAACAACTCTAAATATGGCAAAAGTGTCACGTGATAATCAACCGTTTGGTTTCGGCGCTCGCTGGAGCAGACGATTTTTTCTGACAGTGATGCAACCATATATTACGGTCTCCTTCCGGCAGCAGTCCCAAAATTTCGACTTGTTTTGACCTTAGAACTATGTCTTTATCATAACTGTGAAGAAAAGAACGGAGATCACTGTCGGAGTCGGCCAATCTGCAATCATTTTCGTCTCGTGAACACTGCTCGCGAACAACATATGGGAGATAACTCTGTATTCTTGTTTTGATAGATTCGCGTAGGACTTTAGCGTTCGGTCAGAGAGATAACTGGCGATAGCCGTGGAGCGATGATGATCAGAATGCTCTCTGCATATGCATGGGTAACGCCGGTAGAATCCAAAACTTTGGCTTAGTACCGGCGGAACAACTAAAACTTTCTAACGACTAGATATAAACGTAACTTACTCCAATGCCCGAACAGACAGTAAAGCACTAACAATCGTCTTGGAATAATTCTTAAAATAATTCATTCACAGTTTCTGAGTATTTGGGTGATTGTTATTGCAGCAGTGGAAAACTCGAAGGATACTGATCAGCAACATTTTGGTGTTGTAGTCAAATGCAACAACTTCTCCTCTTCTTTCGGCGCTGTTTGCCGTTACAAACTTTACCTGAGCGCCGACCGTAAAATATTCACCACTACATTCGGAGCTAGCCATTGTTGATGGATAAGAAATTCGCATCTCTCCACCAAAGCAAGCAACATGAGGGTACTTCCGCTAAGACGTAGGGCAGTCAATGGCGTGCTCCTTTTCCATTGGCTAAAATACGGTACTACAATATCCGGCCAACCGAATTGTGGGATGGGCAAAGGGGGCGTGTCAATTCTCTGACCATCGGTCAAGAAGTTATCAATCTCAGAGAGAAAAATTCTCTTTTCATTTCAAAGTTTTCCTTTTCAGCCGCTGTAGAATGTTCAAAGTTACGGCCTTTTGTTGGCGTGTACATACATTTGTTGGCTGATAGGCTTTCTTGTTACATTGCATTTACTGTGCTTGTTTACTTTCGCCGGGAAGCTAGTGACCAGCTGCACATGACAGCGATTCAGTGATAATACATGTATCATCTTTTCTTTTCTTTTTTTTGTACTTCCCAAACTGAAATCCGCCGAGGAAAACGCTCGCACAGAAAGGAATAAGACAAAGTGAATCACAAACGACGCTAAACATTTTTTTTAAATAGATAGGCTACTTGTCAATAAAAATAAAGTGATGACATGGGGAACCAACGATAGACCCGGGATGAGAGGAGGGAAGAGATGCCTGCCTTTTTCGACTAACACTATTTCGAGCTCATCATCTCCAAGCAAGCAAACATTGACATGCTTACATCGGTTACCATAGGGTTAAACAACTTACTCAACGCCTCTGTGACGTACGTCTGTTCAAGAAACGTGGGTTTATCCACAAAGTTGTCTAGAAATGAATCAAAATTGGCTTCTTAAAATAGTTTATGCCAGAGGTAGGCCTACCCAGTATATTCACCAAAAGGCTACATTTCCTTCAAATCGGGATTTTGCAATAGATCCAGCTACCAATGCAAATGCGGCAGGGTTGTCACGTCAATATTTTCAACTCAAATTGTGTGTTGTTTGTGTACTACATACTTATGTCTGGTCCTGCATTGCAAGAATCGCATACAATAGTTTGTAGAAAATCCTACCGCTGTTGTTGTAAAACGTTGACCCAGGACCCCCACTTTTATTCTTCGTATATGTGTATTTGTGTGTGTCTGTGTGTGCGTTTCTACTGGGTTTTTCTGTACAGTAAACTTTGATATAATTATGTAAAATGTTTAGGATTCATGAAAGGATAAAAAATACTGACAATGCAATAGTGTTGAATCTGTTCAGCTACATAGCTTTAAAGCTGTAATTGTGTGACACAATTTTGATAACCTATCACTGACTATCCCCCTCCTGCTATCCCACTGCCTCTCTATCTTCCCCCTCAGTACCCCCTCAGGCCCGTCTATCTCTAAAATAAATAAAGTTCAAAGTTCAAAGTTCTCTTCCATCCGTCTACCCTATCCCCCTGAACATCTATCTTCCCCCTATCTTCACCCCTCTTCATATGCTGTCCTCCCTCTTCCTATCCTTCCCCTCCATCCTACCCCCTATTCTATGCCCCTCCTCCTATCCCTCTCGTGCCTCTAAACTGCAATTCACTTGTGTGACAGGGCGACCAGTCACCAATTATGGAGTAAAGTTTGTGTCATTGTCCAATCTAGTGTTTGTAGTTCATGTTGCCGATCGCTTTATGTTTTGTGTAATGTCATTATCTGTTCTAAGTTAAATTTTGAGATGCACATGTCCAGTCACCGGTAGATCCTAAGCCGTCTGTGTCCATGTTCTGACCAGTCTTTGATATTCAACTTAAGCCCTCTCCTAGGAAGAGACGGGTAGCCGCTGGCCTGCAGGTGGTCGTTATGTAATGTGCCGCCAGCTTGACTGGGTATGTTGGGGGATTCTATGACGGCTTACTAGCGCCAAAACTAAAAATTAGTAATTAACCCGTGAAAGTTACTAATTTTCACGAGAAAATTTACAATTTTCACACGTTAATTACTCATTTTCAAGTGTTAATGTCTACTGTAATTCAATCAAGTTTGCGTTTTAATGAAACAGATCCTGTGATTGGTCAGAATGCCCCAACTCATTAAAAATTACCGGTCATCAATTGTCGATAACCGCTCGCTACAAAATCCATTAACAACCTACTGGCGAGGCGCATTGATACAGCCTCAACTAGTCTCGGTTAGCTTTGAGGGTCATTTTACAAGTAGAAAATATGAAGGCCAACGAAATACCGAGACCATAAGGTATGCGAAGTGATGACGTCGAATACGTGACGTAAGTTGATGCATGAATTCTTCCTGACTACGTCAGTCAATTCCAAAGATCGCTTTTGGTTTTATTCAACGTTTGTGCTTTATTTACAAAAAAACGCATATAGAGTAAACAACAACAAGCATAATGCTTATAGTGGTGTTTACAGTTTTCTAGAAAAATACATATAAATGGCGGCTATATGTCAGTATTTTTCTAGAAAACTGTAAACACCACTATAAGCATTATGCTTGTTGTTGTTCACTCTAGATCGCTTTTGTGATGTTTTAGAGTTTGGTGTCCAGAAACCCGTCAAAAAAGAAGGGAAAATGTGTGTGAAAGAAAACAAAACAGGAGCAGAGTGATACGATAGGAATACAGAGACATATTTCTTGGGACTTGACCCTTGCAGGAGGTGGACTGAAAGTAGTGTGTGAACAGAACAGAACCAATTCTGTCTCTTTACAACCGCATGAAAGCAGGAAAGAGATCGTCGTCAGATTGAATTACAATAACATTAACATGCTTCCATTTGAAACTTCTCGGTCTTCATCGGGGATTGACGCCCTCCCAAAGTCTAATTGCAGCTCCGTCGGGCTTCAATTAGCTTTGGTCGGGCGTCAATCCACGATGACGACCTCGAAGTTTCAAATGGAAGCAGTGTGTAAATGTTTTTATCCTACATACGTGAGAGAGACACTCGTGAGATAATAATCGTTCAAATAACACGTGTGTATATCATGTAAATGACTGATGTCATGTCAAGCAAGTCTGGCAGGGACCTGTTTTTTCCACTGCTTATGATGCCAAAGTCACCGAGACAAACGTCATTATAGAAAAAAAATTGCCCTCGCTAATTACCCTCGATGAATTTTTAGAACTAACACGTCACGCCACACTTTCAGAGTGACATTTCTTTGCTTTGACGTAATATATTGCACGAGGCTTTAGAAGAGATCGAGGTTCCAAAACAAGCGTTTTCAATTTAGCAGGACATTTTCAGTAAAATACACGTAAGTACAGTTTGTAGGATAAACAGAATACTACATGGCTTGCCGAGGCTGTTTCGTACCAGATTTACACTCGTTGCGTTTTCACTGAAATGGTGAACAGCTCGCTTTCGCTCGCAGTTCAATATTAAACAAGAAGGGCAAAGCCCATACGACTCACATGCTTGACCTTGACCTTTACATGACCTTGACCTTCAGGGTCAAGGTCAAATAACTAAACCTAGCAATGACATCATACACTAAGAACTGCTTTACACATTTTCCCTACCAAAATACATGTGACCTTGACCCAAGGTCAAGGTCATCCAAGGTCATGCAACACAAAGCTGTTAATTCAAGACATAGGAAGTACAATGGTGCTTATTGGCTCTTTCTACCATGAGATATGGTCACTTTTAGTGGTTCACTACCTTATTTTGGTCACATTTCATAAGGGTCAAAGTGACCTTGACCTTGATCATATGTGACCAAATGTGTCTCATGATGAAAGCATAACATGTGCCCCACATAATTTTTAAGTTTGAAACAGTTATCTTCCATAGTTCAGGGTCAAGGTCACTTCAAAATATGTACAAAATCCAACTTTAAAGGACCCTTGCGACCTTGACCTTGAAGCAAGGTCAACCAAACTGGTGTCCAAAGATAGGGCTTACATTGCCCTGTATAGCATACATAGCTAAGGTTGCCATTCTCGATAACTTCAGAAAAAAATGCGAAAATGTGAAAAATGGTCGTTTTTAAGACAACAATTACGGCCCCTGTGACCTTGAACTTGAAGTGAGGTCAAGTTGCCGCACATGTTTTTTGAGATCTTGTAACCATACACCATCAGGCCACATCAGGTGTTGATAGACTTAATAGTGTCCAAGAAATATCCAACGTTAAAGTTTTCCGGACGGACGGACGGACGCCGGGACGGACGGACGGACGGACGGACGGACGACTCGGGTGAGTACATAGACTCACTTTTGCTTCGCATGTGAGTCAAAAAACAAACTCGTGTAAATCTGGTACGACACAGCAAGCCATGTAGTATTCTCTATACCAACATCAGTTGTAAACACATGTGTTTTTTTAGGAGGTGCCCATCTGGGTTTGAAATAATTGCCCCAACGAGAGAGAAAGAAAGAGAGAGAGAGAGAGAGAGAGAGAGAGAGAGAGAGAGAGAGAGAGAGAGAGAATGCGTGCGTCAATGTGCGTGTGTGTTTGTGTGCGTGTTTGTGTCAGTGTGCGTGTGTCTTTACACCCCCGGTATAGGGGTGTGTATAGGTTTCACTCGATGTGTTTGTTTGTTTGTTTGGGTGTGTGTTTGTGTTCGCATATAGATCTCAAGAATGAACGGACCGATCGTCACCAAACTTGGTGAACAGGTTCTATACATTCCTGAGACGGTCCTTACAAAAATTGGGACCAGTCAAACACACGGTTAGGGAGTTATTGGATTAAGATTCTACAAGGACTTATAGCGGGACATATTAATGGTCAAAGGGAAATAACCTTCTCAGTTGGTGGCAGTGAGAATGGTTATTTCCCTTTGACCAACGGGGGTGTTTTTCCTACCTCGGAGGAATTTCTTGTTTCGTTTGTGTGCGTGTGTGTGTACGCGCGCGCGCATGTGTTTGTGTGTGTGTGTGCTGAATGTTGCGCACGTGCGTGTGTGTGTGTTTCCATTCCGCCTTTCTTCTTCCCTCTCTCTGCATCTGTCTGTGTTTGTCGGTCTGTCTGTCAGTCTCTCTGTTTTTCTCTTCCCCCCTCTCTCTCTCCTTTCAAGCATACACGTTATAATCCAAGCATTTTGTTCATCAAAAAGGTACTGCTGTTAATCTCAAACGTGAAAAAATACAGGAACAGATAACAAATAAACAAAGAAGATCACTTCTCACCACTGAAAACAAAAAGAATTGCAAGAAACTTCCAATAGTGTGCTAGCGTGCCTTTGTGTCTGCCTGTCTGTGTGTCAAGGTATGTGCGATTATATGTACGAACTGTGCATTATTATGTTACAGTCAATAAGTGAAATCAGTCATTACGCGTTTCAGTCATTACGCGTAATGACTGTTTCATACAGGCAATTACATTTCTTTTGATTAAAGGTAAATAGAAGCAAACGACTGAGAGAGAGAGAGAGAGAGAGAGAGAGAGAGAGAGAGAGAGAGAGAGAGAGAGAGAGAGAGCGACTGAGTGAGAGAGAGAGTGAGCGACTGAGTGACAAAGAGAGAGAGCGAGAGAGCGACTGAGAGAGAGAGAGAGAGAGAGAGAGAGAGAGAGAGAGAGAGAGAGAGAGAGAGAGAGCGACTGAGTGAACTTGAAGAAATAGAGATAGAGAGTGAGATAGAGACTGACCTTGACAACAGATAGTATTGTCTGCGCGATTTCCTGCTGCTTTGTTCTTTTACAGAGAGTAATTCGCCGATTATCTCTTGGTACTCTTCCTGGGATAGAAGATTCCTGGCCTTTTGAAGCCTTTTGGCGTTTTAGATCTTCTAGAAATGTCTTTTCCAACGCATTCAGTTGTTGCTGCTTTGTCGACTGCTTTCAAAAGTATTACTGTCACACACAAAGTGGCGTGTTCGACTCCCTTGAGCAGAGAACGTCGTGAACTGTCCTCAAGTTTATTTGACGTGATGTTAGTGAAGTACAACCAAGGCCAAGAACGTTGTGAAAAAATGTCACTATATGGGCAAGAATCTACTCACAAGTACACTGTACTCAAGGTTGTTTGACGTGATGTTAGTGATTTACAATACAAGGTTAATCGTCATAAGAAATAATAAAATAAACGCACTGACAGTACTATAACCATTTTGACATCTTTTCATTTTGTAAATAAAGGAAATGAAAATCCCATGGTATAAATCTACAGAGATTAGCTTTAGCCAAACAGATATATTGAATACATGTACAAAGAAATGTTAGTCATTACGCTTATTGGCTGATTTCCCCTATTGACCGTCACCTCTGACGATCCAGTCATTACACGTAATGACTAGAGATTTTCGTCATTACACGTTACGTAATGCCTGTATGAAACAGTCATTACACGTAATGACTGAAAATTTCAGTCATTACGCGTAATGACTGATTTCACTTATTGACTGTAACACATGTGTGTGGATCTGTTGCTCCTGTTATCAAGCCATGCGGCCGTATCCAACCGTGCTTAAAGTGTAATAACTTATTAGTTAATAATAAAGTTAATAAACTTAAATAGTTCATAAAGAATTGTAAAAAAGAATAAAGACTAACTTATACCCAGTAATAATATCCACACCTTATTCCTCATTTGTTATTCTATCAACGAGAACACAATCAGCTGCCTCGGCAGTTTGTCTGGTCGTCTACGATTGCAAGAAAATCCAACCAACAAACATCTTTAAAATTTCTTTGACTTAGTAGTAGTCCTTTTCATTAGTCGACATTTTCAGGCCTTCTTTTCGAGAGCAGCCAAACAAATCGACTCCCTGGCAGGACCGGCACCATCTATTGGTCGGGTTCGTGTAGGTTTCGACCAATCATGAAGAGCCTTTGCTGCAGCAGGTCTTTCTGATGGCGCAGCCTGTTCTCCAATGCGATGGCCTCTTCTAGCATTTTACCCACGTTGTCCAGACAGATGGATTCGTAATCTTCGCTTTCTCTGTGCAAAAAAAAAAATGAGACAGTGGTTGAAAACAAGATTCGATCTCCTTTCAGCTATCTAAAAACATTTCGTCGGGGATTTATATTAGTAAATGTTGTATCCCGACGTTCTTAGTGATCCCGTCGCGATATAACCTTGAATGGTTGAAAACGACGTTAAACACCAAATAAAGAAAGAAAGAAAGTTCTTAGTGATGATGCAACAATGTTATTCAGTCAGTCACACATACGCACAAATACAGACGTATACATCTAAAGTTCAATCTCTGTGTTTCTGTCTGTCTCCCTGTCTGTATCTTTGTCTCTCCTTCTCTCTCTCACACACACACATAATTATACACACACGGGAGATCCAGTGAGACTGACCTGAAGCTTTGTGCCATCTGAATAATGACCATCTTCGTTGATTGAGCAAGATCTGCAATGAGGAACACGTGTTTTTTGTTTGTTATTACATTTAGTCAAGTTTTGACTAAATGTTTTAACGTAGAGGGGGGAATCGAGACGAGGGTCGTGGTGTATGTGCGTGTGTGTGTCTGTGTGTGTGTGTAGAGCGATTCAGACTAAACTACTGGACCGATCTTTATGAAATTTTACATGAGAGTTCCTGGGAATGATATCCCCAGACGTTTTTTTCATTTTTTTGATAATGTCTTTGGTGACGTCATATCCGGCTTTTCTTGAAAGTTGAGGCGGCACTGTCACGCTCTCATTTTTCAACCAAATTGGTTGAAATTTTGGTCAAGTAATCTTCGACGAAGCCCAGACTTCGGTATTGCATTTCAGCTTGGTGGCTTAAAAATTAATTGATTACTTTGGTCATTAAAAATTTGAAAATTGTAATTTTTTTTATATAAAACGATCCAAATTTACGTTCATCTTATTCTCCATCATTTTCTGATTCCAAAAACATATAAATATGTTATATTTGGATTAAAAACAAGCTCTGAAAATTAAAAATATAAAAATTATTATCAAAATTAAATTTTCCAAATCAATTTAAAAACACTTTCATCTTATTCCTTGTCGGTTCCTGATTCCAAAAACATATAGATATGATATGTTTGGATTAAAAACACGCTCAGAAAGTTAAAACGAAGAGAGGTACAGGAAAGCGTGCTATCCTTCTCAGCGCAACTACTACCCCGCTCTTCTTGTCAATTTCACTGCCTTTGCCATGAGCGGTGGACTGACGATGCTACGAGTATACGGTCTTGCTGAAAAATTGCATTGCGTTCAGTTTCATTCTGTGAGTTCGACAGCTACTTGACTAAATGTTGTATTTTCGCCTTACGCGACTTGTTTTTGTTTTTGCGGTAAACATCTTATTACAGACCAAAACGCCTTTGAAATCCGGGTGTTTTTTTCGGACTCGTAAGAGGTGTGTGGTATGTTTGTTTGTGTGTGTGTGTGTGGGGGGGGGGGTGTATGACTTTGACAAGAGTTTTCCGCATGTTACATGACAACAGATAATAAGAGTCTATCTGCTCACACATCAGAACCACCACAGTGATGATGGCGAATGTTTCATGAAAGTAGAAGCACTGTCACTTGTATGTGGATCCGAACCTACTTTAACAGGCTACGCTTGCTGTAATGATTATGTTGTGATACATTTGCATGCACTGAGGAATGTGTGCGGCTATGTCGAACAACCCACCTCCACACAGTCACAGGTCATAATTTCGCTAATTAGTCTAGCTAGTTTTGTGCCACACACTTACTTCTGAAGACGGCCAGGGCCTTCAGTGACGTCATAGGATGAAGGAGTGTGCATGTGTCTGCGCGCATGTTTTGGACAAGTTTTCAACATACTGCATAAGAACCTGTCTGCATGAATGTCAGGGGCGATCTATCTCGAACAACTCACCTTCGAACAATTCATCTGCCGTGTCGCATAATGAAGCTTTGCTCGAGTCTCGTTCTACGCAGTTGGCCGTGACGTCATCATGCTTTGGCTTTTGTTGCTGCTGCATGAATTCTTCCTCAGGATTCTCACTTTCTCCCGCTCGGTCACCACAATTCATCTCCTCTTGCTGTTCGTCTGGGGGAAAAGGGCATTAAATTAATTGTGTGTGGATTTTTTCTCAAGAATTAGTAAACAAACGACATATCGCGTAATCAGTTATTAAATGCCGCACAGTCCTTTCTATATAAACGATTCGGCTCACCATCTCAGATATGGCCAGGCTTTTACATGAGATAAATACATAACTCCACCGACATGGACACGGGTTACACAACATACAGCCTGGCTGAGTCAGAATTTTCTACAAACCTCAGTGTGGACAATGCCGTCAAAGTTCAAAGAAAAACTTCAAGTTTTGAGTCTTTCGGATTCCGAGTTTGAATGTGATGACTAACATCCACCGGCGGAGACCGGCCAATGCGTGCGCGTGTATGCGTGCGCGTGTATGCGTGCGTATGAGTGTGCGCCCGCCGTGCGTCCCCAGTGCCGTGCGTGTGTGTGTGTGTGTGTGTCGTGTGTGTGCTCGTGCGTGTGTATGTGTGTGTATGTAATAATGATTAAAAACATTACAGACCGTTGTCTGAGTGGCCAGGAAGGCCGTACTGGTTGGAGCTCTTTGGTATGTCCGGAGTGGCCGGCGTCACAAATCCATCTTTCTGAAGAAGAGATGTAGGGGAAGGGCTCCTAATATGTACCACTTTTTGTTTTATGCTCATAACTAGCTTGTTTTCTTGCGGCGAAGAAGTTCCATTTTTGTGTTTGGTTGTCCTTCTCTCTTAGGTTAACCGTTATGTCTAATTAGAGTGAATTAGCTTTGATAGAAATTCAGCAAAAATTAAATACAGACAAAATCACAAATGGTCCATATTAGGAGCCTGTGCGTCCAATATGGACCAGTGAAGAGGCCTTCACGAATCGCTGTAAAAAGCTCTCTATACTTCAAAATAACATGATACAAGTCAGACTAATTAAAATATGCTTTAGATTTATCTGTTTCGGGTTGATGAGAGAATTTTTTTTAGCACACCAGGAAACTATAGAAGCTTATCCAAAACTGAGTGAAAATAGGTAAATGATCAACTACTACGAAAAGATTTTTTGTTTTTTGTTTAGAAATCTCGAGTGCTAGTTATAGGTTATTTTCAGCAAGCTTTTTAATGAATTAATGAAAATAGCCTTTAGCTTTTATTTTCTTCGATTTGTTGAAGGTGGTCCATATTAGGGGACACACACATACTTTGATATTTTGCTGTTATTATTTGTTTGCAGTAGAAACTCGGTGTCAACTCTGCTCAAATGTAACAAATACGGTCTTAATGGAATTGTTTTGAGCGCTCTAGCGCCGTTAGTTTGTCAAAACAGGAGGTGGTCCATATTAGGAGCCGGTCCATATTAGGAGCCCTTCCCCTACAATTTAAAATTTGATTATTATTATTTGATACTATGATAAGCAATCAAGGGTGTGTTTTTTTTGTCTCTGTGTGTGGGCGTTTTTTGTTTTTGATCTACTGCTGGTAATAATGAAACACATTGTGTTTACGATTGAGTAAGAATCTGTAACGAAAATGAAAATAGTAGATCTAAGCAAGTTTGAGAGAAATACACCCCTCATTTTTCCCCTGTTGGATAGAAAAGGAAGAACCCCAAAAGTTATGAAAAAATATGAGTGGATTGTGCCAGCCTTGTTTATGCTCAATATCCAGTTAAAGGCACAGTGCAGCTCACAGCCTACGTTTTGCGTTTTTGTTGCAGCTGAGTGCATTTACAGTTCAAAAATCCTCCTATGGTAGTAAACAAACCCAAAACAAGAGGCGAAGCCTTCAAGGCTCACGTAAGAAATCGACAAACAGTAACACAAACTCAATCACTCCGTCACACAAACACACACACACACACACACACACACACACACACACACACACACACACACAGTAAGCATAGGTGACACTGTGCAAGAAAGCGAGACACTAGATCTAGATCTGTCTGTCTGCATGTAGCCTACTTACAGGGACACGACTGCCAACTAGTCTCGGCCCGCTCAAAATAACAATGACCAAGACTTTCAGTAATTCCTTCGCGTGACGTCTAACCCTCTTACGTCATAATGTGACGTCAATGTAATGTGACGTCTTCAAATGTTAAAGTTTCTACCACAGACATACACACGCACGCACAAACGCACGCACGCACGCACGCACGCACGCACGCACGCACAGACAGACAAAGTTACGATCGCATAGGCTACACTTACGTGAGCCAACTACCCAACGACGACATCTGTGAAGCTCGACAGTTTCTTGTTCACGCGAGTGCATAAATTAACCTAGTTATTACGTGGTGTTTGGTCGGAGTTCGATTCAACTGAGTGATTCCGGCCTCCATTTTGTTTTATACAAACTCATGATGACGTCTGACATAGTTTGCTAGTGACTGTCTTTTTGTGCATGATGTGGTGATCTACCTGATCTAAATTTAGATCCAAAAATAGGTCAAGACCAGCCGTGTCCGAGTACGAAATTAATTCGTAAAAAAATCGCAGTTCTTGACTCTTTGGGTGCAAGTCAATGAAACTTGGTAGTTCTTCTAACGGATAGCTGCCTGAGGTATGACTAAAAGCCCCAGGGGCTCCGTGCACCTGGATTTGACAAGTTCAGTACCTTTAACTCGACAAATCAAAATTATACAACTGACTAACTGAGCACGTTTAAAAAAAATACAGGACAAATATGTTATAGATTGACAATGTGAAGGAAGGTTCGAGTAGCGTTGAGGGAGATGGCAGGAAGGAACATGTGTACGATTTGCATATGAATGCATCCTTCAATTCACAATTAAAGGCACACTCCTTCCCGTGTAAACAGTTCGACTCACCATCTCAGATCTGGCAAGGCTTTTACACTGGGATAAAACCATTCCGGTCTCTACTTGGCCACATTCCGAAAATCAGCACCCTGATTGTTTGCTGTGGTGAGCTGGGTTTTGTTATGAAATATATTCTTAAAAAGCCACTAGCAGCTTCTACAAAAATAATTCATCAAAAAATTTCCACTGTGCACAAAAAGCACTCAGGCTGTTCATTTTTGGTATTTGGCCAAGTGGAAGGATGGTCGTATCCCCCTATAAAAGCCTTGCCAGATCTGAGATCATGGTGAATCGAACTGTTTACACGGCGGGAAGGAGTGTGCCTTTCAGAAATGCACCGTTTTATAGTGTTTTTAATCATCGAACGCAGAAGAAGAAGAAGAATAGTGTTTTTAATATCTTACATCCATTTTGCGTTTTCTGCTCTGTGTTTTGCGATCTCTTTCAGAGTTGAGCAGCTCGTCAGACGGGGACTGACTTCTTCCAAACAAGTCCACGCTCTGCTGCGTCAGGCATTCGTCTTGCTCCGTGTCACCACTGAACAGCGAAAAATAAAAGGTGTACGCACACGCACACATATCCCTCACTGGTAGTTGATTATCTAACAAGAGGCGAAGCCTTCAAGGCTCACGTAAGAAATCGACAAACAGTAACACAAACTCAATCACTCCGTCACACATACACACACACACACACACACACACACACACACACACACACACACACACAGTAAGCATAGGTGAAACTGTGCAAGAAAGCGAGACACTAGATCTGCCAACTAGTCTCGGCCCGCTCACAATAACAATGACCGAGACTTTCAGTAATTCCTTCGCGTGACGTCTAACCCTCTTACGTCATAATGTGACGTCTTCAAATGTTAAAGTTTCTATCACACACGTCAAACACTTTTGACCGAGACGTAATCGTCTTATGCGAGCTTTATCCATAGACTCGGAAATGTTAAAGTTTCTATCACACACACACACACACACACGCACGCACAGACAGACAAAAGTTAGCATCGCATAGGCTACACTTACGTGAGCCAAAAACGTGAATGGTCAAACAAATTGCAAAAAAACAAAACAAAAACCACTGTACTCGATCGATCGTTGTACATTGCTCAGGGTCACCAGGATTTGGCAAAGAAAGGTTCGGGGGGTTGTCATGGAAACTGACATGAAAATCGACTCTCCCCCTATTTAGGTCCTTCAAAGGCCACGCCGGAGTACATAATGTCTGTGTGAATCATGAACCAGATATTCGTTTTAGTCCAAGCAACAAATCACCATCGCTATCATCACCATATATCCTCATCGTCGTCGTCGTCATCGTCGTCGTCATCACTCCGTCAATCATCATCATCATCATCATCATCATCATCATCATCATCATCATCACGAGGAGGAGGAGGTGGGAAGAGGAAGTTGACACAAAGAACAATGTTAAATACATTTCACGGACTGCCAAATAAAGGATCAAATTGAGTAATGTGAAAACACTACTTACAATTTCAAATCAAAGGTGCAGTGTTCGAAGTCATTGGAGAATGAGTTTGGAGAGGCAACCTAAATTCAATATATATACATGTAAATAAACAGCAATGATAGTCTTGCACACAAAAAAGTTGTTTAAAGGCTGACATAGTCATATTTAATTAGTTTAATTACTTCCAGGGCTTTTCCCATCGTTGCGGGGATGTATAAATTAAGCTTCCTGCAAAGTTTTAGGTTTGAAGTCCTTATACCAATTACGAGAAATAATTAATTCTTTATTGCATTGTTTAACAACAGTTCTCCAGGACTTGGGCTATTTTTAGACCGTTGACGTCACTTCGTGACGTTTCGTACAAAGATGGCGTTTGAGACTGTTCTGTTTACATTCGACACTATCAACACCACTTTGCAATACTGAAATAATTTTTTCTGTGTTCGAAAGCTACAGCCAATCGTTATTATATCCCCTTAGGTACAGTTTTATAACATTATTGGCACATGTAAACAATATGAATTAATTAATGAACGCTACGAATATGGCAGCCTTTAAAGGCTCACGCATTCATTTCTTCCCGCCGCGAAAAACTTGGCCTTTTACCGCATCTCATGGCTAGTCAGGCCTTTAATCATACTGTCGTTAGGGATTTCGTCAGAACATCCCTTCACTTGGACACAGACCAAAAATCGACATCCTGTCTGCTTCGTGTTCACAGTGAGATTTTTTATGAACTCATTTTATTAAGCAGCAGGTGTTCGGTTATTTAAACAACTTGAAACTTCATTAAAAAAAACATCCGGCCTCTGCGCAAAGACAACCAAGTTCGTGTTTTTTGGGATGTGTCCCAGTGAAGGGATGGTCTTATCCCATGTAAAAGCCTGGCCATATCTGAGCTTGTGAGTTGAATTGTTTCCACAAGTATGGTGGGTTTGATCATGGAAGCAAAGAGGGTAGAAGCAGAGAAATTCTCAGCTTCTACCCTCTTTGATGGAAGCGCTGCCACTGTCAGTACGTCACACCTGTCACGATTTCATCTTTCGCCTGTGTACATATGATATATCAGTTTTCCCCTCGACATTATACTCAAGACTGAAATGTTGTTTCCTGGTAAAATTAAGAAGTGAAATTATTTATGGACGAAAAGCATGTCAGTTTCTTGCATGTGAAGAAAATTGGTGGTAAAATGTAATAGATTTCACCCCCAAAATCGAATTCTTCGAAAACGTGTACTGAGTGGTTACGTCCCTTGAGTAAGAAGGAAAACATTTTAGGATGGACAAATTTGGCCCCATGAATGTAAGGTACACAAGGTCGCTCATCAGTACTGTCGAAGGTTGTTGTTTTTTTGTTCAGTGTAGAGTGTATACTTGATCAACGAGGCCGAGAAGCGAAATATCAACACGGCGAAAGATAAAAACGTCACACCGGCCGGGCCGCGAAAACTGACAGTGACTGACGGCCGGGGCAACCTGTTAAACGACATACCACCGACTTCAATAATCACAAACAAAATAATGTTCAAAGATATAACTATCTGCGGTTTTCTTTCCAAATATTCCTCATTGTTCTCATTCATTTTAAAAGTTACACTTACAGATGTCATGATTCATCGGGAAAGCAGACGATTCTTTGCATCACAAAAAGCTCCTTCCGATCACAAGAGCTGATATAGAGTAGTTTCCCTTCCAAAGCACATGGCGGAGCGACTCGCAAACATGGCAAAAGAATACAGCATGAAAGGCGGTGTACCCAGGGAACAGCAATGGGCGGTATGTTTAAAACTCTTTTAGGATTGACTTCAAGTATTTTACGTGAAATTAAATTGTATTGTGACCTCTGTGACTGCGATGAGAACTAGACGAATCCTCCTTTTTTCACACTTCGTCTCTGTTCAACGAACACAAACACCACACAACTGTCACCACAAACGTTACTCCCATAAGTTTGTAGTAATTAGATAGAGTACTTGGAACGACAAAAACAAAATAATAGAAAAAGAAAATAAAGATGTGTGTTTTGCCTGAAACACCATTTCGCTTTTCAAAGTGTTATTATTATTAATATTACCTTGTTCAAAACTTTGTTATGTTCATGACTGTCATTTTCAGGCTTTACAAGAACTGACAAAACCTCACATTGATTCTTTCAACTACCTGCTCCACGAGGGACTCAACAAAATTGTACAGGTATACTTGTTATAGAATGTATGTTGCATTGTCTGAATGGTGTTTAATGGGATTTTTTCTGGTGTTTTAAGCCTTAAAATTAAATCCATCCTTAATTGAGACGAAACTCAACTTCACAAAGTTCACGATGTCTTTAGACAGAAAACCCGCAGCTACGGCGAAGACGCTGAAGTACTTCATCCCCCTACTTTGAAGTTTTGACATGCGAAGCTTTGCCATAGCTGTGACAAAGTTGCAACTTTACTGCTGTTTTTGTCAGTAGAGTGCCGTTTATTCAAGATGGATCCAGGAGAAATCAGAATCGATACTGAAGTAAAGGATGTGTTTGTCAACTTTGGTTGACCCCTAAGGCCTAAAAAAAAAATAGGTGTGGTTACGGTAACCCGACCTACCCTATTTTTAGGGGCCGATCCTATAACTTTTTATTACATTTGTCAAAAAAAAACAAAAAAACGAGTGCAAAAAACGCAATGAAAGCGAAAGCGCCCGTGTCGCACACTTATTTCCCTGTCAAGTAGGTTTAATTTGTACACATTAGAAAAAAAAGTTATAAAAAAAAAAGTGATTGCCTACCTACCTACCCTATTTTTTTTGGCTATGTTACCGTAACCACACCTTTTTTTTTTTTTGGCCTAAGTACATCAGGAGGGGTCTAAGTCGACCTAAAGTGGTTGCATTACCTGTAGGTACACTTCCTTTAGGCGTCTTCCCTGTGTACAGTCAATGCACCCTGGTGCATTTCATGTAGCGTTTTGCCAATCTCGCTGAAAGTCACATGATGCCATGGGACATTGGTAGAATTTGATATTTTTCTATCCGTGTTTTCCTAATATTGCAAAGAGATTCGATCCAGTGCAGCAATTTTTATTGAAGAAATACAAAAATCCATTGAGTCCTCCTCGAAAATGCATTTTGGATGCCAGTGAAGGAAATCAATGCTGAGGGGAATCACGCGCTTGGCGCAAGATTGAGCGGTATCGTACCCAGGTGCATTCCCTGTATACAGAAAAAATGCCTACAGGAAATGAACCTTCATGTAGTTCATAGTGAGATAGCCTGCATTTTACTGTGTGTGTGTGTGTGTATACTTCAGTTAGTGTGTCCCTGTCTACTCTAAGTTAGTGAGCATTCGTGCCCATGTGCAGTTTGACCTATTCATTTCTCACTGTCTGAATTCCCAATGCAGGTGTTTTTCATGTGTTTGTCACAGGAGCCGATTACGACTGGATGTGATATTTAGAGGTGTTGCATCCTATAGGTCTCATGCTGTGTTCCAATAAGTCATCTTGAACAAAGCAAGTGTTTGTCTACCCCCCGCGGGTTAGGGGGGAGAATTTACCCGATGCTCCCCAGCATGTCGTAAGAGGCGACTAACGGATTCTGTTTCTCCTTTTACCATTGTTAAGTGTTTCTTGTATAGAATATAGTCAATGTTTGTAAAGATTTTAGTCAAGCAGTATGTAAGAAATGTTAAGTCCTTTGTACTGGAAACTTGCATTCTCCCAGTAAGGTCATATATTGTACTACGTTGCAAGCCCCTGGAGCAATTTTTTGATTAGTGCTTTTGTGAACAAGAAACAATTAACAAGTGGCTCTATCCCATCCCCCCCTTTTCCCCGTCGCGATATAACCTTGAACGGTTGAAAACAACGTTAAACACCAAATAAAGAAAGAAAGAAAGTGTTTGTCTGCTCTCAAAAGTCCATCCACTCGGATGAAAAAATAATGTTTCAGGGTTTATTTAATGAAATCTATATTTAAATTATATAGCTTTTTCCAGTTGTGCAAACTTGACATCAGCTCATTGTTTCATATTTTATTTTCAGCACATGTTGCCAGTTCAATTTGAAATCTCAGGAGGGAAGAGGTATTCCATTTTTATTCAGGTAAGACAACACGATATTGCTTTTGTCATTGAAATGTCAATGTGTGTGCGTTTCCCGTACACAGTCGCATTTCATTCAAATTACAGCCTTTGAAATATTAGGTACACACACACAAACTCTTTCTCTCTCTTTCCCCCTCTCTCTCTCTCTCTCTCTCTCTCTCTCTCTCTCTCTCTCTCTCTCTCTCTCTCTCTCTCTCTCTCTCTCTCTCTCTCTCTCTCTCTCTCTCTCTCTCTCTCTCAGCTTGTTGCGTCAGTGCAATCTACTCTATAATTCTTAACTCATGTCAAATTAACTTACATTTTTCATTCAAGCAATGTATTGTATGTAAATTGATGATATGTTCTTACTTTCATTTTATTATAATCATGTAGCACAGCAGTAGTTTTCTTTACAGCAGTCCCTCTCATGAACGGACACCCTTGGGCCATAGCAAATCTGTCCGTACATTGCAGGTGTCCGGTCACGGGAGGGGTGACCACATGCGGTACCTCCTCCCCCATACACACACAGAGACACACAAACAACAGGATTGAGTCTATGCTAATCACTTCTTGTGGCTGCTAAACAATAAACTCCTAATAGTTCTTTAAACGTTCTGTAAAAATGATTTTTATGAAAAGTGTTGAAAAGAAGAGATAAAATAAATCCTCAAGGCAGTGAACACACTCACCATGCACTGACATGTATACGAAAGCAGCCACACAAACACAGCACAGAGGAGCGTGTGCAGATGCCTTGCAAGAATAAGCTTGAAAACCAGTTTGAATAAATAGCAGCAGATAGAGCTGCATGTCATAATCATGTAATTTATTTTCTTCTTGTCTGGCTTTATTGACTGCATGCCGATCATGTGGCATGGCAGTGACTTTTCACTCTTCAGTCGGAAATACACTGTACATAACACAGCTCCCACTACCAAGAGCCGGACTGCTCTGTTATCGATTTTGTTGTGGTGAAAATTTGACGATGGTCTGTCCGTACATTGGAGGTATGACCTGCTGTTGGGACCGAAAATGAGTGTCCGCGTCCACGTTTTGCAGGTGTCCGTTTAAGGGGGGGCAAATATAGAAGGAAAACACTCCGTGCCGAGCAAATGTGTCCGTACATGTCAGGTGTCCGCTCACGCCGGGGGCCGTACATTGCAGGGACTGCTGTACTTGCTTATTCTTTAGCAATTTTAGACTAGTCCCTCTTTAGGGCGAGGGCCAGATGTAAAAAAGCAGATCTATTACCCTCGTTAAATAAAGAATTGTTCTTGTTCTTGTTCTTGTTCTGTCTCTCTCTCTCTCTCTCTCTCTCTCTCTCTCTCTCTCTCTCTCTCTCTCTCTCTCTCTCTCTCTCTCTCTCTCTCTCTCTCTCTCTCTCTCTCTATCACTCACACAGGCACACAATGCATACACAGTAGTTTTGTTTGGAAATGTCATCAATCAACAGATTTAATTGCTTTAACAGTTGTATATATATATGCATTTGTGAACCTGTGTTTGTATGAATCTTTTATGGTAAGAATACGCCTTGTTTTATGTTTTACATTTACTTCTCTCTGTTTTAGGATATGACAATTTTGTCTCCCCGACTGCCAGAGTCAAACAAAGTTGCCATCACAAACAAGGTTTATCCTGCAGAGGTAAGGATGCGGCATTTTGCAATCATTCAGGTTGTGATCCCTCAGCTGAAGTTTCAATGTGTCACAATGGGTTCAATATGATGTCACAATGGGTTCAATATGATGTCACAATGGGTTCAATATGATGTCACAATGGGTTCAATATGATGTCACAATGGGTTCAATATGATGTGCATGCGCATGCACGCACACGCAGACAATGGTGCATCCAAGCAAATACCAACACAAGTTTTCACTGTAGAGTGCATAAGAGTAGATTGTAGAAATACATTTATGACAGAGAAAAAGAATAAAAAGGTGAATTAACTTGAGAAGAAAAACCAATATTTTAAACACTGTTGTATTTATGTGATTTCGCAGAGCAGAAAGTCTTATTTCTCAGTTACAGTATGTTCCTGAAGAAGAGCTCCATAAAATCTATTATGTTATTTTCTACTTGTGACAGGTAAGCTTCAGATCTCTTTTTGTCAGTTAATAGTCAGTGTTGATTGCAGTGCCGTGAACGATGCACAACATACAAGGGGGATGTCATGATACGTGTGGCGTGGAAATCAGATGGAAAACTGGAGGGATTTGTGGAGAAAAATGCTGGACAAATCCCCATCATGGTCAAGGTAAGTGCTGGAGAAAACAGAACTTTATACAATCTTTTGTTTTTAGCATTGGAAAATCTTCAAATCGTTGTCTTTATGTATCAGAAAATAAGGTGCACACCAAAACGATGTGTAGAATCTGAAAAAGTTCAAAACGTGGAGAGAGAAAACTGTTGATTTTTGCAGGCGGGCGTGTTTTGCTGGTGTTTTTGGCTCACGTAAGTGTAGCCTATGCGATCGTAACTTTGTGTGTGTGTGCGTGTGTGCGTGCGTGTGTATGTCTGTGGTAGAAACTTTAACATTTCGTCATTTGAAGACGTCACATTATGACGTAAGAGGGTTAGACGTCACGCGAAGGAATTACTGAAAGTCTCGGTCATTGTTATTTTGAGCGGGCCGAGACTAGTTGGCAGTCGTGTCCCTGTAAGTAGGCTACATGCAGACAGACAGATCTAGATCTAGTGTCTCGCTTTCTTGCACAGTGTCACCTATGCTTACTGTGTGTGTGTGTGTGTGTATGTGTGACGGAGTGATTGAGTTTGTGTTACTGTTTGTCGATTTCTTACGTGAGCCTTGAAGCCTCTTGTTTTAATTTAAATATACATGTAACTGCAAAGTGGGTTGTGCGAATTATGCCAGGTTTTCTGGAACAAGGTCATGCATAAGAAGCTTCATCATAGTATTGGATTTAAATTTGTTTGAAAATTTCAGTTTGTGTACATGTATTTCATCATATACAAATGTTTTATGTGTGTGTGTGTTTGGTCTCAGGAACTTGAAGTAAGAGTTGGCTGGTAGTGTTTTGTGTGAGAACATAGTCTTTGAAATCTGTGTATTATGGAGACTTTTTTCTATTGGTTGACAGTCAGATGCATGTCACCTTGCCAAGCTGTCACCCAAAGACCTCATCAGGCATGGAGAGGAAGCAGAGGTAAGAAAACAGAACTTGTGTGTTTGTCTGTGTGCCTGCATATGTGTTTGTCTGTCTGTATGTATGTCTGTCTGTGCGAGTCGCCATACATGTGATAATGTATCGATCTACAAATGCATGTAAGTTTTCTTCTTTTCATTAATCAAGTTTTCCATCACTAACCATGTACTCTTCACCAGTACTGCCCTGGTATAGTTACAAGTTATATTTTGCGCAATACATGTACTAGTGTCTGTAGTAAATATTGATGTTTTTTGCCAAGAGGACAATGAACAAGTGAGTATGGTGGGGGTATAAATGTCTAAAATCTGGTTTTACAATAAACGGCCTCTTCACATAGATCTACACTCAAACACACCCATTTCTTATGACGGGTAGTATACATTGTAAATAGTATTTCGTCTTTTGGAGTGACCTATGCACTGATTGTATCCTTCATCTTGTTGACCAGTAGTATTGATGGTGGTGTGCAGGAGATGGGGGGATACTTCATCGTCAACGGTCAGGAGAAAGTCGTCAGGATGCTCATCTTGCCACGCAGAAACTATGTGAGAGTTTGCTTGTTAATATTAGGATACAGTTGAACCCTCCTTTATGAGACCTCCAAGTGTAATGGAGACAGTTGCCTCCTATTGTTAAGCACAGTTTGCCGAGAAGAATAATGTTGATGGTGTGTGTCTATCTGTCTGTGCACGTGTGTGTGTGTGTGTGTGTTTTGAGAGACAAGGAGCGATTTACTGAATATTCTTTATTTGAATGATTAAGGACTCTGCAAGTAAAATGAAAGCAGTTGCCCACGATTGTGAAGCACGGAGAATAGTATTGATGGTGTGAGTGTGTGTGTTTTGTCATTTTCTTCTGCGTCCATGGGCTGCAACTCCCACGTACGTAAATACATGCTTTGGACAAGTGTATCCATTGCCATGTTTTCCCTGCCATTAAGGCAGCCATACACTTTTCTGGGAAAAGTGTTGTCATTTCATTGAAGCAAGGTGGGCTGAAAGAAGTTGGAATGATTATAGCATCACCCTTTCTCTTCACCAATGATCAGGAACTTGGCACTGGGCCTTTTTTGTTTTACTTGTAGCCATTGTGCATCAAGCGGCCATCTTGGAAGACCAGAGGGCAGGATTACACCGAGTATGGTCTCACAATGAGATGTGTACGGCCAGACCAGAGTGCCATAGTAAGTGTTACGATGACAGGACTGTGGTATTTTGAAGGTATAGAATAACATGATACAATGTACAGCTAGACCAGAGTGCCATAGTAAGTGTTACGATGACAGGACTGTGGTATTTTGAAGGTATAGAATAACATGATACAATGTACAGCTAGACCAGAGTGCCATAGTAAGTGTTACGATGACAGGACTGTGGTATTTTGAAGGTATAGAATAACATGATACAATGTACAGCTAGACCAGAGTGCCATAGTAAGTGTTACGATGACGGGACCGTGGTATTTTGAAGGTATAGAATAACATGATACAATGTACAGCTAGACCAGAGTGCCATAGTAAGTGTTACGATGACGGGACTGTGGTATTTTTAAGGTATAGAATAACATGATACAATGTACAGCTAGACCAGAGTGCCATAGTAAGTGTTACGATGACAGGACTGTGGTATTTTGAAGGTATAGAATAACATGATACAATGTACAGCTAGACCAGAGTGCCATAGTAAGTGTTACCATGACAGGACTGTGGTATTTTGAAGGTATAGAATAACATGATACAATGTACAGCTAGACCAGAGTGCCATAGTAAGTGTTACGATGACAGGACTGTGGTATTTTGAAGGTATAGAATAACATGATACAATGTACAGCTAGACCAGAGTGCCATAGTAAGTGTTACGATGACGGGACCGTGGTATTTTGAAGGTATAGAATAACATGATACGATGTTGCATGGCTAGACCAGAGTGCCATAGTAAGTGTTACAATGACAGGACAGTGATAGTTTGAAGGTATAGAATAACATGATATGATATTTAACAGATCAACGTCGTCCTAGAATGTTGGCGTAACTCGTTTTAAATAGCTTTTCAGAAGAAGGACGAAACATTATTTTCTTATGAAATAGTGTTTATATTCGTTCCTGGTATGGATAGAAAGATAACAGAATGTTAAATCATGTATTGTTGATGGTATTTAAGAGAATATTTTCATGGAGAATGATTTACGTAGTTTAAAGCTCAAAAACATCAAAATCGCCAAGAATAGAGTTACCCTGAAATTCCACAATGACATCGAGATGCTTCTGACTAGAGAGAGAGCTGAGTGTGCAAAGCTTCTTTTTGGTTAAACACAGGTTGTTTGGCATTGTTTATTTGTCTCGTTTTGTGTACATTTCATTTCATTTCATTTTCATTTTCATTACTTTATTGTCCCATCGCTGGGAAATTCGGGTCGCTTCCTCCCAGTGGAAAGCTAGCAGCAACGGAGTCGCGCTACCCAAGTGTCTGCGTTTTTAGGTGTATTCAGCCACCTGCACTTATGGCAGAATGACCAAGGTCTTTTACGTGCCATTGTGATGACACGGGAGTGGGACATGGCTTCCGCCTCTGGGTCTGCACATAAAGTTGACCCGTGTCCGTCCCGGCCCGAATTCGAACCTGCGACCTTTCGATCACAAGTCCAGTGCTCTACCAACTGAGCTATCGGGCATCCTGCACAAAGATGCCTTGTTATTGATATTTTTGGGTCATATCAGTGATAAAAAGGACATGATTCGGAACAGAATAATTATGCAGTTTAAGATGCAGTCCTTCTCGTGTAAATAATAAAGTTGACCGTTGCCGATCTGATCAGACTTGTACATGGGATAGGGCCATCCCTCCTCTTGGACTCATACTAAAAATATAGCAAGTCTTATATCGCGCGCGTATCTCCAGACTCGGACTCAAGGCGCATGGATCTATTTATGCCGTGTGAGATGGAATTTTTTACACAATACATCACGCATTCACATCGACCAGCAGATCGCAGCCTTTTCGGCGCATATCCTACTTTTCACGGCCTATTATTCCAAGTCACACGGGTATTTTGGTGGACATTTTTTATCTATGCCTATACAATTTTGCCAGGAAAGACCCTTTTGTCCATCGTGGGATCTTTAACGTGCACACCCCAAATCAACAGGCTGGATGCTTTCTGTGCAGAGTTGTTTTTAAAGGTACTGAACTTGTCAAATCCAGGTGCACGGAGCCCCTGGGGCTTTTAGTCATACCTCAGGCAGCTATCCGTTAGAAGAACTACCAATTTTCATTGACTTGCACCCATAGAGTCAAGAACTGCGATTTTATTACGAATTAATTTTGTACTCGGACCCGGCTGGTCTTGACCTATTTTTGGATCTAAATTTAGATCAGGTAGATCACCACATCATGCGCAAAAAGACACGTCACTAAGCAAACTATGTCAGACATCATCATGAGTTTGTGTAAAACAAAATGGAGGCCGGAATCACTCAAGTTGAATCGAACTCCGACCAAACACCAACGTAATAACTAGGTTAATTTATGCACTCGCGTGAACAAGAAACTGTCGAGCTTCACAGATGTCGTCGTTGGGTAGTTTTGGGTTTGTTTTACTACCATAGGAGGATTTTTGAACTGTAAATGCACTCAGCTGCAACAAAAACGCAAAACGAAGGCTGTGAGCTGCACTGTGCCTTTAATGAATGAATTTCTTAAAAGCCATAAATGTCAATCTACACAATTACTTCAAAAGTCTCACTCTGCACAGGAAGCAGTCAGCATGGTGATTTTTGGTATGCGTCCAAGCGGAGGGATGGTTGTACCCCATGTAACGGTCTGGCTAGATCTGAGACGGTGAGCAGAACTGATCATGGGAAGGACTGTCCTTTAAATCTAAACCACATGGTTTTGATGAATTTTTACTGTGAGATTTGTGCTTTGATTTATTCAAAGGTCTGGATTGAACACAATACTTTTTTTTTTTTTTACTTTAATGCTGGGTTTTTTTTCCTGCAGAACATGACATTGCACTACCTCCAGAGTGGTTCTGTGAAAGTGTGCATTGCCTACAACAAGCAGCTCTACTACATTCCTCTCATCATGGTTCTGAAGGTTGGTGGCAGTCTTGTATGTTCTTGATGATCAGGCAGCTGTAAGAGAGAAGTTGTGAACAGGTGCTGTCATTATGTACATTTTGACAAGTAAAAGCCCAGTGGTGTGTGAATGCCAGGGCAGGTTTGGTTTAACAATGAAAGCTTGTTTGGTAGTCTTTTACATGTCAAACTGTAAATTTAAATGATGTTTTGTTATGAAGATTACATTTTGTTGTGGCCGATCTATTTTTGTTGTATGTATTTAGAATATTGTGAAAGTATGCTGATGTGTTGGTGTCATTGCTAAAGTGTTCAAAAGTGATTCTGCATGGGACATTCTGCCTAAGATAAACCATGGAATTATGAATTAGCATCAGAAAAGTAGCTTTTATCAAATGCGCAGTCCCCATTGTTCTTCTGCTAACCAGGCATGGGAATTGTCCGCGAAATCGCGGATTTCCTCGAAAAGGAAATTACGTTTCAGCGGGGAAAAAAATTGTCCGCGGCATTCCATTATTTGCTTACACAAGAACTATCAAAATATTGGTCTAAAATGCTAAAAATTTGTTTTCTTTTCGGGCCCCTGGTCCCCCCAATGGGGCTCTGCCCCTGTACCCCGCCAGGGCCTAGGCAACCCCTGGACCGTGGCCTATTTTCAGAGTTTTTTCTATTTTGGAATTCCCATGCCTGGCTAACTGTTTTATGTTGGTGAAACAGTGTTTTCTTTTTTTATGAATGACCTGGATTATGTAGTGATTAGTTAAACCACTTTCATAACGTGTATAGTTGTCTTCATTCTTTATTTTTTGTTGCATGCAGGCTTTGCTGGACGTTTCGGACAAGTACATCTATGATCAGCTCATAGGTGGAAAAGAAGATGACTCTTTCTTTAAAGGGTAAGTAGCGTTATGTGTATTTAACAGAGTGATTAATGCCTGTGTCAAGCACAAGCGTGACTTGTGTGTGTGTGTGTGTGTGTGTGTGAGTGAGTGAGTGTGTGTGTGTGTGTGTGTGTGAGTGTGTGAGTGAGTGAGTGAGTGAGTGAGTGAGTGAGTGAGTGAGTGAGTGAGTGAGTGAGTGAGTGAGTGTGTGTGTGTGTGTGTGTGTGTGTGTGTGTGTGTGTGTGTGTGTGTGTGTGTGTGTGTGTGTGTGTGTGTGTGTGTGTGTGTGTGTGTGTGTGTGTGAGTGAGTGAGTGAGTGAGTGGGTGTGCGTGTGTGTGTGTGTGTATTTTTGCAAGGTGCTGGCCAGTAAGATGAGCAGGTCTTGTATTGAATTGCTGTAGATTACATGATTATTATGTGAAGTGCAATATGACATGTCATGGAATGCATATGTGTAGACCATAGCGCTTAAAGATGTGTGCAAGTGAGTCATGGCTTATAACATGCAAGATCTGAAGTTTTTAATACAAACACAAAAGCCGGTCTTTAACAGCTCTCCATTTCTTGATGATGAGATGGTTTAGTAAGAGCATTTGGGGGTACTGCTTACGACAAGGAGGGCTGAGATTTGGCGAGAATGGCGATCATCTCTCTGGAGGTGCACACACGCAAGAAACCATGGCATTGGCTGACCACTGACGACTCGTTCGATGTCAACCAATCCTATTTTATTTCTGGATGGTTAGTTCAAAATCATTCATAGACACCCTCGCCTACTCGCCAAGCAAGCAGGTAAGTTTCTTAGCATTTCTTGCCTGTACAAAACAGGCATCTATACTCGGTGCGTTTGATGAAGGATAGGAGATGCAATCGTTGTATAAAATATTACAATTTGTGGATGTAAATGTCAGTGTAGTGGACAGTGATTTGTTACAGATGTGCAACATACATGCTGTATGACATGCTGGAACAGAACTTGCTGACACGAACACAAATGCTGCAGTACCTTGGGGAGCGATTCCGTGTCAGGCTCAACATGCCTTCATGGTACACTCATGAGCAAGTTGGAGAGTTCTTAATCTCGTAAGTCATCTTTGTACTTCTCTGTTCATGTGTTAAGCCTAATATTAATTGGATGTGATCGACTTCATGGAGTCTACTTCAAGAAGCACACGGCAAGAAGCTTTGGCACTGAAATTTTGGTCAAAGTCAACTCGCCCTCAAGTTAGGACAGTGTTTGGGGAATGTATCTACGACCGAGAATTTTAAATTGTTAAGATTTTTTGTTTAGGTTGTGCTTTGTTATTGCAATGACTGAATGTATTTGTTCATTTTCTTCAACTGTTATTGCTTGTTTTCTTTATTTTTGTGCTATTTTTTTCTGTGTGCCACATGCCCTTGAGTTGCACTTGTGTATTATTTAGAAGAAAGTGTAGTATTCTTTAGAAGAGAGAGAGAGAGAGAGAGAGAGAGGGAGAGAGAGAGAGACAGAGAGAGAGAGAGAGAGAGAGAGAGAGAGAGAGATATGTGAGAGAGAGAGAGTGAGCGAGAGAGAGAGCGCGTGTGTGTGTATGTGTGTGTGTGTTAATGTGTGTGTGTGTGTGCGTGTGTGTTTGTGTGTGTGTATTGTGTGTGTGTGTGTGTGTGTGTTAATGTGTGTGTGTATTGTGTGTGTGTGTGTGTGTGTGTGTGTGTGTTAATGTGTGGACGTGTATGTGAGAGACAAATGAAAGATAGACAGCTAGACAGAGAACGCCAGAGAAAGAAAGAACGCACGAGAAACAATATGACGTCATTAATCATCATACAATTTCATGACACTGTATGTCACGTGCCGTCATTCCATTCTTTCCATAAGCTTACCATCCCGAAGAAGGCAGTAATGTGCCGAAATATTGATTATAGATATAAACGTACCTAACCTGGTTACTGATGTGTTTTCTTTTTATTTGAAAGTGTAGTGTAGTTGTTTTGTTTAAATGATTTGAAGTTGTGCCTTTTTCTTTGTACAGACAATGTATCTGTGTCCACTTGGAGTCTAACCTGGACAAGTTCAACAAGATGGTGTAAGTAGATTTGTTTGGTTTGGGCCATTCTTCATTTTGGGTCATATTTTAGTTTTGTGATAGACACTGCAAGGTTTTATCATTATCATTTACCTGAATGTGTGTGTGTGTTTGTGTGCTGTTGTTGGGAAGATTTCTCAGATGATGCAACAGGTTTTTTTCTTTCTCCAAATATCTCAACAGCTGTTTTCATAGTTTATTTAGTTTTTAGGTTTTTTTTAAATTTCTTGTCATACCTGTGCCTTTCTACCCTTTTGACCTGCACAGGTACATGACGAAGAAACTGCTGAGCTTTGCCAAGGGGGAATGTGCGGAGGAGAGTGCAGACAACCCCATGAACCAGGAACTGCTGCTCAGTGGACATCTTCTGCTGATGCTGCTGAAGGTGATTCACTGTGAACTATCTCATCAACAAGCAATTATTTGCATCTCTTACATTTTGAAATATGCCATTAGGCCAACAACAACAAAAGTTTGTTTTCAATGACAAGGCCAACAAAATTAGGAATGGACGGTCGGTGACTTTTTTGGGGGAGGAGGGGGGATTGAAGTTTGTTTTGTATTTACGCAGGCGAATGTGGCTCTTAACTGGTTAGAAATTGTGTGAGCTGTGTCCTCTGGATGTCGGAGAAGAGTAACTTTTCTTGTCAAGTCTGCAATATCCAGTGTTGTCAGTTTCAATTCTTAATTTTTATTTTTTTTAAAGGGACAAAAAATGTTCTTGGGTTGGGAGGAAAACAGGGGGTCGGTCGAGGCATCAGAAACCTTGAGTTGGTTTTTTCTTGACCTTAGCTCAAGGAAGCATGGTCGATTCACAATACTGTGGTACCTGTGACGAAAGGACAGCCTTGTACCCCAGCCTAAAATGTCCTGACTTCTTTCATTGTAGGTGTGCTTTAGACATGTTAGTAGAAAAATGAAAAAGAGGAGGTACCCTGTCATTGAAGAAGCCTTCGTTCCTGGCATTGCTGTATGTAAATGTAAATTGTGGGTATCTCCACTTTTCATTCTTTGTATATTTTCAGTACACAGCGTAAGACATTGCTGGTGTCCATCTGTTTGCTCTATCCTCTGCCTGCCACCGTAGCTGACTGGCTGATACGAAACAATTGATTATTAGTACTCAATTGTTACCTCATGAAAATGAACTCGGTTTTGCACATGTAATAAAGTGATGTTGTGATTGTTGTGTTGATGGATGTTAGGAGAAAGTTATGCTAATACAGTGGAACCTCTGTTTTGAGACCCTCCATTGTAAGACGCCTTCTTCCACAAGACCTCATTTTCTTTGACATTGTCTTCATAGTGTCACTAGTTTTACATCTTCTTCTTCTTCTTCTTCGTTCATGGGCTCAGACTCCCACGTTCACTCATGTTTTTAGCACGAGTGGAGTTTTACCTTTATGACCGTTTTTACCCCACCATTCAGGCAGCATACGCCGATTTCGGGGGAGGCATGCTGGGTATTTTCGTGTTTCTATAACCCACCGAACTCTGACATGGATTACAGGATCTTTTTCGTGCGCACTTGGTCTTGTGCTTGCGTATACACACGAAGGGGGTTAAGTCACTAGCAAGTCTGCACAGAAGTTGACCTGGGAGATCGGAAAAATCTCCACTCTTAACCCACCAGGCGGCAGCAACCGGGATTCGAACTCACGACCTCCCGATTAGGAGGCCGACGTCTTACCACCACGCCACTGCGCCCGTCTCTAGTTTTACATCCATATTTAAGCATCCCTCACCTTTCAGACGTGATTTTCTCAGTTTGTTGGAGCTCTCCAAAGGGGAGTGTTCCTCTGTATATGTGACCCTCCACCACGGAATGAGTCGCATGTCACCTTTGCATGATTTTCATATTTTTACATTTTCCTAAAGAGTTTTGTATGCTCTATCTAGTGGTGAAAACCGTTTTAGAAAAGAGCGAAAACTGTTTGAGTTATACGCCTGTGACTAAGGTGACCCTCACACTGTTACCAGACACTCCCCGGACTTATATTAAGCCTAGCGCAGAACCGCGCGAGGTGACATGCGACTCATTTCGTGGTGGAGGGTCACATATATTTTTTTTGGTTATCAGGAAAAGGCGGAGGGGTGGCTGTACGGCATCAAAATGGGTCTGGACAAGGTCATCAAGAACAAGCCTCAGACCGTACTGAACGCAGGTAGGGTTTGGATGCTCAAGGGCAATCATTGTATGGTATCACACTAAGGGTTGTGTCTGTGTGTGTATAGTACAGTAGCATGTAGACCAACTTTTTTGAGGGACTGTAGTTGTCATGACAGTTTTTGTAGACAGAAGCTGTAGAGAGATTTGTTCTTCTGGTTTATTTTTGTTATGTCCACCATTATGAAAATGTGTGTAATGTAGTATTGTTCTGGTCACGTAATATAAACATTTGCTTGACGGTGCGTGTCCTAGTTGTATGTTTTGAATTGTTTAATGGTACTGAACTTGTCAAATCCAGGTGCACGGAGCCCCTGGGGCTTTTAGTCATACCTCAGGCAGCTATCCGTTAGAAGAACTACCAAGTTTCATTGACTTGCACCCAAAGAGTCAAGAACTGCGATTTTTTTTTACGAATTAATTTCGTACTCGGACCCGGCTGGTCTTGACCTATTTTTGGATCTAAATTTAGATCGGGTAGATCACCACATCATGCACAAAAAGACACGTCACTAAGCAAACTATGTCAGACGTCATCATGAGTTTGTGTAAAACAAAATGAAGGCCGGAATCACTCAGATGAATCGAACTCCGACCAAACACCAACGTAATAACTAGGTTAATTTATGCACTCGCGTGAACAAGAAACTGTCGAGCTTCACAGATTTCGTCGTTGGGTAGTTTTGGGTTTGTTTTACTACCATAGGAGGATTTTTGAACTGTAAATGCACTCAGCTGCAACAAAAACGCAAAACGAAGGCTGTGAGCTGCACTGTGCCTTTCATGCGAAGAATTCTGAAGAAAATTTTGTTTAAACCAAGCTGTAGAGGGAAGCTCTTTATTAACCAACGTTTGTAGGTAAGCCACGTAGAGAAAGATTCTGTAAATTGATGTTCAAGCTGATTATTAACAGCTTTGATGTTCCAGTTTATTTGTCAAGAGAAAGGGATAGAACAGTGGGCTGGTGTATTCTCCCTTTGTCTGTGTCTTTGTTTGAGAGCACCAACAGTCATTGCTCTTCCTGCATCCCACCCCCACCCCCAACACATACAAACCCTTGTGAAATGGCTATGCCATGCCTCTGTTTGTATGTGTGTATGTCAGTGTTTGTTTATCAGCACATCAGGTAAAATCCTTGCTTATAAATGTTGAAATAGAGCTGGATTAATCATATTTTTTTAAGGCCCCCCAAAAATATATGTTGAATTTGGGTAACGTGACCTAAAGGATTGGGTCGGTAGGTCGGCTTTTAAAAAAAAATTCATAATTCAGTCAATTCTAAAGGTTACTTCCCTTAGTCTCCTTATGGTTCGCAAAATATACCAAATTTTTGTTTTTTCTTTTGGAAATGAAAAAAAATTTAAGGAAATAAAGGTTGGTCGGGTTACCTTAAACCAGCATATATTTTTGTTTGGCCCAATGCTTTTCCTTCCTTATTTCCAGCTGCTTTCACAGACCCCTGCAAGTACACCGCCAGCTTAACTCGCCCACTGGAGTACTTGCTGGCTACAGGAAACCTCAACTCACGCTCAGCATTAGGCCTCATGCAGGCTGCTGGCCTTAGCGTGATTGCCGACAAACTCAACTTTTATCGCTTCCTGTCTCACTTCCGCTGCGTACACAGAGGAGCATTCTTTGCACAGATGAGAACCACTGCTGTCAGGAAGCTGCTTCCAGAAGCTTGGGGTATGTCCGGTTGCATGTTTGGTGTGCTGGTTTGTGATTTTGGTGTAATTAAGTTTCTTTACAGGTGTTAACGAGGTGTAGCAGAGAGTAATGGAAAGAGGAGGGTATGAATGGGAGTGGAGCAGGTGAGACAGGATGAAGAACAAGACTACTGCAGGGGACGTAGGGTATGTCAACTTCACTGGCTTCTACCTCTGATTTTCCAAAAAGAATTCAAAATTGCCGTTTAGATGAAACCAGGATTGCAGATTAAGTTCCTTAGCTTATCTGATTGGTATTTTCGTGGCTAGGTAAACTCATACCAGTGTTTTTAGTCCTCAGTTACAGCAAAGTGTGAAGTCAATGTTGAGGAGTAACGAACATATATGTTGCTTGTTTAAGGATTCCTGTGCCCTGTACACACTCCAGATGGGACTCCGTGTGGATTGCTCAACCACATGTCAGCCGATTGCCAGGTAATACATCAATCCTTTTTTGCACTCTTCCTTTTTGGCCTCTTATTTTCTCCTTGAATCATCTGAGCTGTTGCCTGGTTACATGTTACCATTTACTTGCACAGGTTTGCATAAAGTGTACATGTCATCAGGAAGTAAAATTGTGCTAAAACTCTAGCTTGTTTGCAGAACTTTGGTGGCAAAATTGTCACTGTACAGGTTTTATACTATACACTCACTTTTTCAAAGTGGTGTAAAAATATTATGTGGCCTAACTTTGAAATTTGTCTTTTTATATTTAGTCAAGTTTTGACTAAATATTTTAACGTAGAGGGGGGAATCGAGACGAGGGTCGTGGTGTATGTGTGTGTGTGTGTGTGTGTGTGTCTGTCTGTCTGTCTGTCTGTGTGTGTGTGTAGAGCGATTCAGACTAAACTACTGGACCGATCTTTATGAAATTTGACATGAGAGTTCCTGGGTATGAAATCCCCGAACGTTTTTTTCATTTTTTTGATAAATGTCTTTGATGACGTCATATCCGGCTTTTCGTGAAAGTTGAGGCGGCACTGTCACGCCCTCATTTTTCAACCAAATTGGTTGAAATTTTGGTCAAGTAATCTTCGACGAAGCCCGCGGTTCGGTATTGCATTTCAGCTTGGTGGCTTAAAAATTAATTAATGACTTTGGTCATTAAAAATCTGAAAATTGTAAAAAAAAAATAAAAATTTATAAAACGATCCAAATTTACGTTTATCTTATTCTCCATTATTTGCTGATTCCAAAAACATATAAATATGTTATATTCGGATTAAAAACAAGCTCTGAAAATTAAATATATAAAATTTATTATCAAAATTAAATTGTCCAAATCAATTTAAAAACACTTTCATCTTATTCCTTGTCGGTTCCTGATTCCAAAAACATATAGATATGATATGTTTGGATTAAAAACACGCTCAGAAAGTTAAAACAAAGAGAGGTACAGAAAAGCGTGCTATCCTTCTTAGCGCAACTACTACCCCGCTCTTCTTGTCAATTTCACTGCCTTTGCCATGAGCGGTGGACTGACGATGCTACGAGTATACGGTCTTGCTGAAAAATTACATTGCGTTCACTTTCATTCTGTGAGTTCCACAGCTACTTGACTAAATATTGTATTTTCGCCTTACGCGACTTGTTTTTTTTAGATTTATATAATATAAGGCTCAGTAGCCCTAATAAATTATTATTGACAGTCTCTATTGTCTGACTGCTGCAGGCAGTGAACACACCATGTGCTACAGACCCAATTGTGGAGCAGCTGCAGACGCTAGGTATGTGTCCTACAGGATTGCCGCTACCTATTGTCATGTCCCATTGCTACCCTGTGCTGCTGGACGGACGACTTGTCGGCTACTTTCCGGACGACATCGCTGTGGACGCCACCAATCAGCTCAGAGCTCTCAAAGTGTTGGGTCTGCATCAGGTGTGTTGATTATGTGGTGCGAAATAAGTATATACAGTGGAACCCCCCTTTTAAGACCTCCAAAAATGAGAGAAAATCGAGTCTTAAAAAGAAGGGAGTCTTAAAATAGGGGTCATTTTACTGTTATATACACAAAGTCTGAGAAAACAAGGTCTTAGAAACGAGGGAGTCTTAAATTGGGGGGACTTGAAAGGGGGGTTCCACTGTATAATGTTACATAACAGTGGAATTTAACATTATGTAACACTTTACTTATTCAGTAAAGAAAATGGCAGTGAAACAGGATTGAAATTTATCACAAGCATTTAAATTCTACCATCTCAAAAGTCTTAAAACTTGTTGCTGAACACAGATTCCTTCGGTGCTGGAGATTTGCCTGGTTCCCAAGACGGAGGTGGCCAGCCAGTACCCAGGGCTCTACCTCTTCTCCACACTCGCTCGCATGGTGCGGCCTGTGCTCAATCTCCAGCTCAACAAGACGGAGATGCTCGGCACTTTTGAGCAAGTCTACTTGGACATCGCTGTCTGTGCGGAAGAAATTCACCCTGGGGTGAGGGTTATGAAAATCTAAGAACCCAAACGATTTTGCCGATATTGTACTCTTGATTGTCTAAAATATTATCAGTACGATCGGTGAAGAAAAAAAATCCTAGACTACTTTTCTTCACAAGTACATCTCAAACCTGTTCAGTTGTATTTTGACTCGTCCATTTTTCACGTCACGTGACAAGTAGTCTCGATTAACCCAGTTTAGTGATAAACATGTTACTAGCGCCATTTTGAATCTTTTAAGAAGTGATGAGACGAGAGTAGATGATCCGGACAAAGCGCAAAAATCACTGTCATTTGCGTTGTTCCATCATGCTGAAACATCAGTGCAATGCGCAGCATGCTTGAATCTTTGAAATGCGGTGTGGAATGCACTGATTTTTCTGAAAAGACACAAATGGTGTTTTTTTTAGAATACCCCAAGTGCAAAATTGGGGTTCCCAGGTCTGGTTATGGCTGGGGTTGTGTTACCAGTTGAGCAGAGGAAAGGGCTGAGGAGAGTAGTAGGGATAATCACACCAGTCGGATGGGGGTGAGAACGGGATAATAGGGCTTTGCTGTCACACTGAGAGTAGTGGTGTACGAGAGTAGAAAGATAACCACTGTGGGATTTGTCGTGGACAGGTTACAGGTCTTCAGGCCATGGGGCATTTTGTGTCTTTTGTAATACCTGCAGGAAAAAAAGCAGAAGTGCATGTTGAGACTCGCTGCTTCAGATTTATAAACTGCATGTTGTAAGTTATTGACTAGTGATCGACAAGAAGAAGAAGTTATTGACAGCATGAGCAGTTGCAGATGAAGTAAAACTTCATGGCTACATGAGCTGTGTCTTAATCGGTTTTCGTTTTTGGGTTGCAAAATTGACTTTGGTGAATTTGGTGAATGTTTTTTTCTTGTAGGTGACAACCCACATGGAGCCATCAGAACAGAGCATGCTGAGTGTTATCGCCACCCTGACACCATTCTCTGACTTCAATCAGAGTCCTCGCAACATGTACCAGTGTCAGGTAACACATCAGAAGCACACGTTACTACATTGTTTTTTGTTTGCATTCTAGCGTTTTGTTGTGGTCATTTTGGTCAGGAGACAATGAGTATGTATAATTGCGGCTAAGAAAGTATGCTGTAGTTTTGTTATGTTATGTTAAATCTTGTCTGTAGTTCTGTTAAGTTAAATCTTGTCTGTAGTTCTGTTATGTTAAATCTTGTAAGTATAAGAATAAGAAATAACACCCAAACACCAAAATGAAATAAATATTTCGGAGTGAAAACTCCTTCTTCAGTAATCATGTAATGGAATCAAAACAAACGATGACGTAAAAACAGAAAAAAATCTTGTAAGTATCTAATTTTCTAGTTATGAAAAATGTCATTGAATTCCAACCCTTGCTTATCCGACTTGATTACTTTTGATTATTTTTCTCTGAGGTTTAAAATGAACTGGAGTTGCTTTTGGGGTGGTGGAGGGGAGGGAGAACAGCGGTTGTTTGTTTGTTCGTTCATCGGCTGAAACTCCCACGGCTTTTACGTGTATGACCATTTTTACCCCGCCATTTAGGCAGCCATACGCCGTTTTCGGAGGAAGCATGCTGGGTATTTTCGTGTTTCTATAACCCACCGAACTCTGACGTGGATTACAGGATCTTTTTTGAGCGCACTTGGTCTTGTGCTTGCGTGTACACACGGGGGTGTTCGGACACCGAGGAGAGTGCACACAAAGTTGACTCAGAGAAATAAATCTCTCGCCGAACGTGGGGACGAACTCACGCTGACAGCAGCCAACTGGATACAAATCCAGCGCGCTACCGACTGAGCTACATCCCCGCCCCAGAGGTTGTTATATACATGCTTTTATTCATCCAAATTGATAACATTTTGTTTGATGTGGAAAATCCAAGTGACTTATACAGACGTTAATTTTCAATGTGGCACAGATGGGTAAGCAGACAATGGGGACTCCCCTACATGCATACCAGCACAGAGCTGACAACAAACTGTACCGCATCCTCACACCCCAGACACCGCTTGTACGACCACAGGCCCATGAAAAGTACAACATTGACGAGTACCCAATGGGAACCAATGCTGTTGTTGCAGTGATTTCCGCCACTGTAAGCATCCTCTTCTGTGATCATTTTTAATAATTTTTGTGTCGGAGTGTTTATAAATGCTGTCAGTATTTTCTGCCTCTGCCAATTTGCCTTGCTTTGTGTTGATTCATATGTCTGCCTGCTTGCTTGACTTACTGTCTGTCTATCTGTCTGTATGTGTCCGTCTCTCCTTTTTTTCATGTGGATACTAAAACCAGCAATCCGAAGCTAAGCTAAAAATAAAAATCTGTAATGTTTGCTTACCATACTTCATTGCCTCCGTGTTCATTTTTTTTAAATGTAAATTTCTTCTTCTTTTTCTTCTTTGTTCATGGGCTGAAACTCCCACGTTCACTCATGTTTTTGCAGGAGAGGGTTTTTTACATGTATGACCGTTTTTACCCCGCCATTCAGGCAGCCATACGCCGCTTTCGGGGAATGATGTTAATTCATGTTTGAAGAGGCGAAAAATGTTCCTAACACAGTATCGCTGTTTTTGTCAGCTTTCAAGTTGTATTTGTACTTTCAGGGCTATGATATGGAGGATGCAATGACAATCAACAAGGCATCTTATGAAAGAGGATTTGCTCATGGGTGCATCTATAAATCTTCAGTAAGTTCACTGCCTTCATGTAAAAAATTTCTGGAGCTGTTTTCATTTCTGCAGGAAGTATTTAGGTTTTATTTCATTTTGTATGAGTCTGATATTCAAACTGATCAACATGGTAGGCATTTTTTGTCTTCTGAATGCTGAGGCTATCATTCATGTACAAAGGTACACAAGAAACCTGGTACAGTGGAACCCCCTTTTAAGACCCCCAATTTAAGACCCCCCCCCCCCTTTTAAGACCTTGTTTTCTCAGACTTTCCGTCTGTGAATGTATCCCCATTTTAAGACCCCCTCCTTTTTAACACCTGATTTTCTCAGATATTTGTAGGTCTTAACACTTTCTACCCCACCTATGTTGACCAAGGTTTTTTTTAGCCGAGACCAGCTGTGCTGCAGCAGGTCACTCAGAATTGTAGTAACTGTGTAGAAACTGTGCATCAACACGCTGGAATGCAGGCGTTAGATCGACGTTACAGGAAACGACTGAAGCTAAGTGTCTGAGATGATATATCGTACCTGGTCAGATAGAGCCATGTGTGTGGGTACGGATATATCCGTACCTGGGAGACAATGAGTTAAATGGGGGGAGGTTCCACTGTACTAAAAAGTGAGGCATTTGCGGTTGTCTTCCAAGGTCAGAATCTCATTTGAAGAAGTTTAGCAGAAATGTGAATGACAGGTGTATGAGAGACAAGTGTAACTGTTCTTGTTGGCTCATGTAAGTGTAGCCTATGCGATCGTAACTTTGTCTGTCTGTGCGTGCGTATGTGTGTGCGTACGTGCGTGTGTATGTCTGTGGTAGAAACTCTAACATTTGAAGACGTCACATTACATTGACGTCACATTATGACGTAAGAGGGTTAGACGTCACGCGAAGGAAGTACTGAAAGTCTCGGTCATTATTATTTTGAGCGGGCCGAGACTGACTAGTTGGCAGTCGTGTCCCTGTAAGTAGGCTACATGCAGACAGACAGATCTAGATCTAGTGTCTCGCTTTCTTGCACAGTTTCACCTATGCTCTTTCTGTCTGTCTGTCTCTGTGTGTGTGTGTGTGTGTGTGTGTGTGTGTGTGTGTGTGTGTGTGTATGTGTGACGGAGTGATTGAGTTTGTGTTACTGTTTGTCGATTTCTTGATGGCTTCGCCTCTTGTTTTCATAATGCTGATGTTGGAGGGGTGTGATCTGTTCTTATCTACCATGTGTTTATTCTCAGTGCTTGATGGCTTTCAGGTTGTGGACTTGACTTTGCTACACAAAGACAAAGCAACATCAGAATCTCTGGTCTTTGGTAAGTATTGTTGCAGATTGTATAATACAGTGGAACCCCTCTCTAGCGACCTTGAAAATGTTGACAAAAATCGGTCCTTATGGAGGGGGGTCCTTACAGAGGGAGGGGGCGGGGTCAGGGGGCCACAAAGAAAGTCACCTCAGATTTTCTTAAAAAAAGAAAACAGAAGTTTGAGTTGCTGACGACCGTTTCCTCAAGCAAACTGCTTCGATTTCATGTTTGACATTGTCGATGGTGTCCACCAGTTTTGATGCATGTACAGTAGTCCCTTCCATTTCCGGCCCTTTCGTGGGCGTGAACCTACCCGGAGCGGCCAGCTTTCCCATGACTAATGAGTTTTCCTTCTATAATTGACTCTTAATGGCCGTTAACCTGTCTGACGCGGTCAACGGTCACTGATTTTTGCCCTAAGGTGCCCCTCTTACTCGACAGGAGCGGCCACTTAACGGCCACTTGTCACTTTCGCGGGCGAGCGCCTGTGGTGTGTGTGTGTGTGTGTGTGTGTGTGTGTGTGTGTTGTGTGCACAGACGGCACAGCACGAGCAGACGACATGAATACTTACGCATGCGCAAACTGTAAATACAGACATGCGCATACATGTACATTTACGGCAGTCACTTCCGGATCGATCACAGCTGATGTGAGTTTGAAACACTTGTTTATCTGACACTCAAATACATATATAATAATCCAAACAACACACATAGAAACATACGAAACAATAGCTTAGCCAGGACGATCGAGTTAAACACGCAAATAATTAAGATGTATAAACGAAAGCAAAACTAACAGAGACAATGAATCGGCGGCTCGTGGATGATCGCTTTCTTTTCTTCATGAAAACTTGATCGTGTTTTTGGGGGTTTTTTGGAGGAGGAGGGGGCCTGTAATGAACGGCCACCTGATATTTGCGGTCACCTTTGCAATGACTAATGGGTGACCGGATATGGCAGGTACTACTGTACTACCCTCAGATCTCAGTACCCTGGCCAAGTTTCCTCTCAAGACATCAAAGAGACCGGGCTATAGGTTAAACTCCCCATAGGTTAAACTCGGTCACTGACCCGGGTGCAGGAAGTGTTTCCTCTCTCATTGTGCATTTTAGTTAATGGACTGATGATGTCATTTGTATGGAGTCGACGCATGTGCGAGAATATGTATGTGTGGGAGGGGGGGGGGGGGGGGGGGGGGGCGCGGGAGATGGAAACTTGCTGTATGTTATGTTATGTATATATTGTGTGTGATACGTGGTAAATGTGATACTATTTATTTGCATGTGTGATACAGGGACAATGTGATATCTGTAGGCCTAGGCCTATACTAGTGATTACTGTGTGTGATACATGAAATGTGATATGAATGCTGTTTTTATATGTTATACTCTTACTTTCTGCCTATGTCTTAATCCCAAGCGCAAGACAAATTCTTCTATGTGAAAATTGAAGCCAATAAAATTTGAGTTGAGTTGAGTTGATATGCAGACCTGTTTACCCTTACGATTTTGGCGTAATTTATTACGATTTTCTGCAAAAAATACGCCATTCCGCTATCCGTGTCAAGACTACGATTTTCATAAATAAAAATAAATGTAAAAAATTTTTTTTTTTTTAATCAATTCACATGTTTGGCATTGTTTTTTTCAATGGCATAATGGGGTGAAAAAGCACAGGACTGACCAGAGATCTGTCTGATGAGACGCTGGAGAGCCTTATTCTAGTGGTGAAGTCTCGCCCTCACTCATTCGGCAAGCGCAAGTTCAGTAGAGAAGCGCTTGACACACTGAAAAAGGCCTACTACGAGCAAAAGAAAAAGAATCAGTGATGCATGTGCTTTTGATGTGATCTTCTTTGAAATTATGATGACCACAAAAACTGACTGATGTGTTTTGTTTGTGAATGATGGATATATGTGCATGATTGCGTTTCGCAGACACAGTTGTCATGTGCGTTATAATTGGCGACGAATGCTGGATGATTACTATTTTTGTGCCAGGATTACTATTTTTGGGGCTGAGCATTACTCCAAAACACTTATGGGGGTAAACAGGTCTGGATATGAAAGGGGAACCACCTCTCGTAGCTAAAACTGGGTCAATGACCCCTGGGAAGAAGGTCAGTGTCTTTTAACAAGGCCACCCAGCTATCACAATGGACCTGCCTTTGATCTCAATGATTGGTTTGTGATGTTTACTCAGCCCACCCAACCATCACACCTCTCAGCGGTTTAGTGCCTTTGCTTACGCGAGACGGTTATAACTGGTTATAACCGGTTTGTCAGTGATGCGTTACGCTGACTGAAAGTCTTGGCTTTGTCTGACAAAGTCGTTGCACAAGCTGTTAGGTCGGTCCTTAGACGTTAGAGCGGGGTGGTCGCTACACTGGTGACAACTATATAAGGAAACACATCGGTTAAAAAAAAAAGGGGTCGTTGTGGCGGGGTAGTTCTTAGAGAGGGGGATCTTAGAGAGGGGTTCCACTGTATTATGAAATAACAGATTGTGTGATGTCCTTTTGGTCTTACTACAGCACAGTTTCATCTTAAAAGGGAGTGAATGAGAGGTATATGAGATTCCGTATTGTAGAAACACTCAGAACTGTAGGTGCTATTTTGATGTCCGATGCTCTGTATACTTCATGGTACTGAACCTACAGCTTCAGAATTCATTGTACAGTCTGGGATTATGTAGATGCAGTCCTGAGCATGGGCTCCAGGGGTGAGGGGCACGAAGCGAAAGTGGGTGCCAACCAAACCTGAGAGAACAAGCCGTTGAAATCACCACAAATACCCCCCCCCCCCCCCCCCCCCTGTGGGTTAGGGGGAAGAATTTACCCGATGCTCCCCAGCATGTCGTAAGAGGCGACTAACGGATTCTGTTTCTCCTTTTACCCTTGTTAAGTGTTTCTTGTATAGAATATAGTCAATTTTTGTAAAGATTTTAGTCAAGCAGTATGTAAGAAATGTTCTTCTTCTTCTTCTTGCGTTCGCCGTCACACCATCAGTTTAGTCTGCGAGACGAATGACGTCGTGGCTTCCAGGTCTTGTCTGCTCCCATAGAGTTCGGTGCGGAGAGGGAGTAAGAAATGTTAAGTCCTTTGTACTGGAAACTTGCATTCTCCCAGTAAGGTCATATATTGTACTACGTTGCAAGACCCTGGAGCAAATTTTTGATTAGCGCTTTTGTGAACAAGAAACAATTGACAAGTAGCTCTATCCCATCTCCCCCCCCTTTCCCCGTCGCGATAAAACCTTCGTGGTTGAAAACGACGTTAAACACCAAATAAAGAAAGAAAGATCACCACAAATCTCAATGTCAAGCAATCAGTCCCCGCGGTGGGCTCCCACCCACTTGGTTGGCACCCACTTTCGCTTCGTACACGCCAGCCCTGGTAACGACTGTTGGGCAGTGACAGTAGATGATGGTGCTGTGCCTAAGAGTGTGCGCTAGCATTGTGTTGTTGTGAAACTTGTCAGAATGAAATTGTGTTGCTGTGATGTTTCAGGGTGTGAGACGGCAACAGCGGGCCTGGATCCTGACGGTTTGCCCCCTGTAGGTCAACTCCTGAAGGATGGAAACCCAATGTACAGGTAAATTTACCCTCACTATGATCCCCCTTCTTCTTCCCTCTTGCGCCCCCCCCCCCCCCCCCCCCCCCAAAAAAAAAAAAAAACCAAACCAGTTCAGTGCACACAGTGTTTATCTTACAATTGTAGAGTCATCTGTCATCGAAAGAGTCCATCGCTTGGTCCGACAGTTGGTCAATAATTAAATGTACCATAAATTAACCATTCTGTTTAAGAAAAGGTTGTCAGTTTTGTATCTTGTACTTTTAGGTTCTAAAATAGTGAAACACTGAAGATTACCATTCCGTACAATCCTTGTTGTGTACAAGATACATTCAAACGTTAAAGCACGCAGAAGTTTAGATAATGGAATGCTTTCCTGTTTCAAGTACAAGCATGCTAACAGTTCTGTGCATTTTCTGTTGTACAGTGGAACCCTCCTTGTAAGACCTCCACAAATCTGAGAAAATCAGGTCTGAAAAAGGAGGGAGTCTTAAAATGGGGGTAAATTTACAGAGGTTATGAACAGTAAATCTTAAAAAGTGAGGTCATAAAATGGGGGGAGTCTTCTTCTTCTTGTCGTTCGCTGTTAGATCGTCAGTCCGGACTGCAGGGCGAAACGTGCTGTCCTCTCCAAGTCCTCTCTGGGGCCGTATAGCTTCTTTTGTAGCGCTGTCTCCTCTGGCCAGGTGGTGTCCCTCAGGGGGGGGTCTTCTTCTTCTTCTTCTTCTGCGTTCGTGGGCTGAAACTCCCACGTACACTCGTGTTTTGCACGAGTGGAATTTTACGTGTATGACCGTTTTTACCCCGCCATTTAGGCAGCCATACGCCGCTTTCGGAGGAAGCATGCTGGGTATGTTCGTGTTTCTATAACCCACCGAACTCTGACATGGATTACAGGATCTTTTTCGTGCGCACTTGGTCTTGTGCTTGCGTGTACACACGGGGGTGTTTGGACACCGAGGAGAGTCTGCACACAAAGTTGACTCTGAGAAATAAATCTCTCTCCGAACGTGGGGACGAACTCACGCTGACAGCGGCCAAGTTAATACAAATCAAGCGCGCTACCGACTGAGCTACATCCCCGCCCCTGGGGGGGGGGGGGGGGGGGGGGGGGGGGGGGGTCTTAAATTGGGGGTTCTTTAAAGGGAGGTTTCACTGTACTGGTATTTGCTTGACGTGACTTTTCTCTTACTTAGCTACATCAACCTGCAGACCAACACAACGAGAGTGGAGCGATACCGCGGGGCAGAAGAAGCCTACGTGGATCACATCAAGATTCTGGGCACAGAGTCAGGGCAGGGCAAGCTCAACAAAGTCTGCCTGGTGCTCCGCGTTGTGGTCAGTATTCTTTGTACGGCATCGGTGGGATTCTTCCGGTATATTCCGGAAATCCGGATGCGTAATGTCTGTGGTGACGTTTTTGGGGTTGTTAATTATACAAATCCTTCAGCGTCTGGGGCCCCCAGAACCTCCCTTAAAATTCTTCAGGATTCATGACATGTTTCAGTCCTACCCATGGTACTGTCACTATAGTGTATGTTTTTTTTCCCCCACCACCTCTCCCTTTTTTCTGTATTTGTCTTTCTGTCTGTCTACCCTGTTCCCTCTCTGTGGTTATTTCTGTATACAGTGGAACCCCCCCTTTTAAGACCTCCAAATATCTGAGAAAAATGGGTCTTCAAAGGGAGGGAATCTTGAAATGGGGGTAATTTTACAGAGGTTATGAACAGAAAGTCTGAGAAAACAAGGTCTTAAAAAGGAGGGAGTCTTAAACTGGGGGATCTTTAAAAGGGGGGTTCCACTGCACCTCCTTCTCCCAGTACATGCGTTCAGTCAGTCGAGAAAGCCCAGCAGTAAGACAGGATCACATGGACCTAATCCTACCATCCTGGAGCAATTACATTTTTATTGTCCTCTTGCTGATGCTACCACCCCAACCCATGGGCCCCAAAATATATTTCTCCTCTATCCCTTTATCTCTCTCTCTCTCCATCCCTTCCTTCTCCTTCCAGCTTATTTCTCTTCTTTCTATCTCCATCTCTTTTGCCCCCCCCCCCCCCCCCCCATCTCTCTCTCTTTCTCCCTCTCTTGCTCCTTCATCTTGCTGCCTATCTGCTGGTCTGTTTGTACATGTATTTGTCAGTTCTTGTACATGTATGTCAATATTTTGATTAAAAATTGGTACCACACTCAACACAGTTGAAATGAATATTACTTTTCTGTGACAGAGAAATCCAACAATTGGTGACAAGTTTTCCAGTCGTCATGGTCAAAAGGGAGTGTGCAGGTCAGTTGGTCAAGAGAAAGAGTATGGGAGAAAGAGGCTGAATGTGACAGATTGATAGGAAGAGGAGGGCAGATGCATGTACTGGCATGAATGGTGTGTATGATGTCTGCAATAGTACAGTCGAACCCACTTAAAACGAACACGCTAGTTACGAATTTTGACTTATAACGTATTAGTTTTAAGTTCCCAACTGAATACCTCTTTCTTCATGCTTAAAAAAAATGCTTGAAACGAATTCTTTGTAACGAATTTATGCTTATAACGAGCACTTTTTGGATTCCCAAGCATGCATAATGTCTGTAATTTACTCACGCTTATGGCAAAATCTTTAAACTCGTCCCGAGATCGACATATCATATCATTTGCATAACGAACCCCTCTTTTAACAAACACGTTTTCATCGCCCCAGAGCCGCTTTGTCTCTAAAAGTCACAAGGCTACAAGGATCTGCGTGTGAGGCAGGTCAAAGACAGGTCCATTGTGATGGCTGGGTGGCCTTCTTTATAGACACTGACCTTCTTCCCAGGGGTCATTGACCCAGTTTTAGCTATGAGAGGTGGTTCCCCTTTCATATGAGAGAGGAAACACTTCCTGCACCTTCGTGCCCGAGTTTAACCTATGGGGAGTTTAATCTATGGGGCGGTCTCTTTGATGTCTTGAGAGGAAATTTGGCCAGGGTAGTACATGCACCAGAACTGGTGGACACCATGAAATCGGAGATTGATCAGAATGTGCATGTACATGCTTTTACACGACTTTTTAAATTTTACTTCTAAATTGTGACAGTAAAAAAATCAATCAATTCTCTTAATGCGAATTTCGGTTAAGACGAACTTATTTCCCGATCCCCAGTGATTCGTCTTAAGCGAGTTTGACTGTATGTTTTCTTGAAACTCTTTCTGGGTCTAAAGCCAGAACTGTGCAGGCTGTGCTGATCGACCAAAAAGCCATGAAACAGAAACAAAACTAAAGGCACAAAGAAAATCTGTGTTTTTATGTATTTGTGCATTTGAAGATGCATGCGAGTGTGCCCATTACCTGTCATCGTTCCTGTAAGTGTACAAATCTGTGCATGTACGACTCCTCTGCAAGACTTTATTTTCAAAACTATTTGCTTGATTTGTGCATGCAGTATGCTGTGGCCTGCAGAGAACATGCCTTTCACAGCCAGTGGCATGGTGCCGGACATTTGCTTCAACCCTCACGGCTACCCCTCCAGAATGACCATTGGTAAGTCCAGGCGGTGAGAATGGTGTATGTCTTGCTACTGTTCAGACTGTTTCCAGTCCTTTGATGAATTTTGCAGTCAGTTTTATGGCACCAGACTTGGGCTTCACTGTCATATTTACATTCTTTCTATGATGTCCATTGGTTTGCACAGTGTTCACAAAGATTACAGAGAATCTGCTACAGTGGATCTAAAAATGATTTGACCTAGAGTACATTTTTCATGTTTTCTGTGAAAAATATTTTGCAAGAATTCAGTTGTATTATGTCAGCACACTCGATTTATTCCCTGTCAGGGATTCAGAACTCCCCATGATTTGAATATCTTGGGTTATATAAGATCATATAGGCTCAGTTATTCTTTTTTTTCATTTGCTTTTTCCTACCAAACATGCTTTCCTGTAGTAAACTGTAAAACAAAAATTGTGCTGTGTTGAGGAATGATGATTGAGAGCATGGCGGGCAAGTCAGGAGCACTGCACGGACTGTTCCATGACGCCACACCCTTCACCTTCTCCGAGGACCAGCCCGCCGCTGCCTACTTTGGGGAGCTGCTTCACGCAGGTATTGCAGTTACATCCTCCATTTGCAATTTTCTTTGAAGTCATACACTCCACAAAAAGTGCATATGTGACCCTCCACCACGGAATGAGTCGCATGTCATCTTTGCATGATTTTTACATTTTCTAAAAGAGTTTTTTTTGCTCTATCCAGTGGTGAAAACCGTTTTAGAAAAGAGCGAAAACTGTTCGAGTTATAAGCCTGTGACTACGGTGACCTTCACACTGCTACCTAATACCCCCCGGACATATTTTAGGCCTAGCGCAGAACCGCGCGAGGTGACATCCGACTCAATCCGTGGTGGAGGGTCACATATCAAGATTGTCTGTTCCTTTCACACACATAATTCATACACAGCATGATTCAGTTTACTCTTTGGCGATCTTGGCATGGAAAGGAAAATGCTCTCTGTCATGGATTTTGATGGTGTCACACGAAAACAACAGATTAGGCCTGCCGTGACTTTGAAGTTGATAACTTCAGTCGCCCAGAAGAAACAGTGGTCATGTTAGTTTCAGATTTGTTTGCAAATTCTTCCGCATACACTATTGATCTACGGGCAAATCCTCTAACACGCATTGTTTGATGCTTTGGTTTAAACCAAATTTTATTCAGAATTTCTTCCCATGAACAGTTCAAAACACACAGCTAGGACACGCACTCAAGCAAATGCTTATATCACGTGACCAAAACAATACTAAATTACACACATTTTCGTAATGGTGGACACAACAACAATAAACCAGAAGAACAAAATGCTTTGATGCTTTGATGGTTTATTATTAGCTAGGAAACTACAGTGGAACATCTCTGTTAAGACCCTCCATTATAATACTCCCTGTATTGCAAGACTTCATTTTCCCCGACGTTTTCTTCATAGTCATTAGTGTCACTAAATGTACCTCCGTCTTAAGACTCCATCTAGGGCGGGGATGTAGCTCAGTCGGTAGCGCGCTGGATTTGTATCCAGTTGGCCGCTGTCAGCGTGAGTTCGTCCCCACGTTCGGCGAGAGATTTATTTCTCAGAGTCAACTTTGTGTGCAGACTCTCCTCGGTGTCTGAACACCTCCGTGTGTACACGCAAGCACAAGACCAAGTGCGCACGAAAAAGATCCTGTAATCCATGTCAGAGTTCGGTGGGTTATAGAAACACGAAAATACCCAGCATGCTTCCTCCGAAAACGGCGTATGGCTGCCTAAATGGCGGGGTAAAAAACGGTCATACACGTAAAATTCCACTCGTGCAAAAAACACGAGTGTACGTGGGAGTTTCAGCCCACGAACACAGAAGAAGAAGAAGAAGAAGACTCCATCTCTGTCAAGACCTAATTTTCTCAGATTTTAGGTCGTGAAAGAGAGGTTCCACCGTAATTGTAAGATCACACATTTCTATGACGGAGAGAAGGCCGACTTGATACCCTGATACAGGCCAATAGCACTGAGATCACGCGCTTTGGAAAATCAAAAATGGCTGTACTTTTAAAGATATCTCCTTTGTTTTCAGCGGGCTACAACGAGCTGGGCACAGAGACCATGTACTGCGGAGAGACAGGCACAGAACTGGAGGCCAGGATCTTCATGGGTGTGGTGTACTACCAGCGCTTGAGGCACATGGTGTCCGACAAGTTCCAGGTTCGTGCAGAACTGTTGTTTTACCTTTCCTGCGTTATTTCAAGAATTAAAGATGTTACAGTGAAATAGTTTATACAAGAGCTATACAAAGTTTTCAGTCACAACAGCCTTGCTTATCATGTAATTGCACATACTGTACCATACCTTACTTACTGCCTAACCCTGGGTTGGCCAGACCACACCAAAACAATTCGAAAGATTCTGATAGATTTTGGTAATTTTGGTAGTTAGCTGTAAGTAAGGTATGGTAAGTATTTTAATTCAAAGTAGATTTAGGAAAAAATACACCTGGAAGTGAGATTTAATTTGGTTGGAATGTTTGTTGTCCATTCAAGGTTCGAACCACAGGCCCAGTGGACCCTTTAACTCAACAGCCTGTGAAGGGTCGAAAGAGAATGGGTGGCGTGCGGTTCGGTGAGATGGAACGCGATGCCCTGATTTCCCATGGAACAAGCTTTCTGCTGCACGATCGACTCTTCAACTGTTCGGACAAGTGTTCAGTAAGCAACTTGACTTTTTGATTTTGTTTTCTGATGTTTGGACTGTGATGGTGTTGGGAGCATTAATATAAAGTAGAAGAGATAGAATTTAATTGAGTTTGGTTGAATGTTTCAGGGCTCTCTCACTTTCATCCTCACGGTTTCTCTTTTGTGGAGTTTGCTCCTACTTTCGTTTTTTATTGTGGTGCATGCAAAACCCCTTGTATTTCAAGTTTAAGGTTGCCGAATTTCATCTCCAGAGGTTTTGATTTACTACTAAGTGAATTTGGGTACCAAAAACTGCAACAGGGTTTTGTCTCAAAGCTTCAATTGTAAATTTTTTCATTGGGCTTTCATTTGCAGATCTATAGGTGAGGAAAGAAAAATAAAAGAGCAAATTTGTACAAGTTAAGTTCCATTTTGAACAACTGTCACAATAATTGCAGCTCTGTTTTATGTGTCTTGTTCAAAGGACAGATCCCCACATTCCATTTCTGCACCCTCTGTTAATCAACTTCACTTTTCCACAGAGCTACCTGTGCAAGGGGTGTGGCAGCCTGCTGTCCACAGCTTGTGATAAACCCTCAGCCAACATCGCCGCAGCATCCTTTGAAGCCAAGCGCCGATGGACGTGTCTCACGTGCGGAAAGTCTGACAAAGTGACACTGGTGTCTGTGCCTTACGTCCTCAAGTACCTTCTTGTGGAGCTGGCTGTGATGGGCATCAAGTTCAAGCTCGATGCCAAATAATGAGGTCACACATTAAAGGTCGTTTCAAGAACATTTGACAGGTTCAAGGACATGTCAAAGACAAATGACGCATTCAAGGTCATACTAAGGGATAATGACAGTGACAGGGCTGCAATGTCAGACACTGTCTGTATGTCTATGGAGAACATGGCCAGTTGTTCTCCCAGGAAGTGCTTCGGTGATTGACAATGATTGACCGTATGACCTTTTTTGAAACGTCAGCTTCATGATTACAACTCTTCCAAGAACTGTGGTGGTGTTAACATTTCATCTTACACTGAAAGACTCCCGGTATTTTACTTTCAGAAAGCATGGATGTGTTCACCCATTTTCACAACAAGAAAACTGAATGTACAAAGTTTAGAGGATGCATCAAATTGCATATGTTATAATTATGTGGTGCATCTATGGCTTTCTCATTGTTTCCGCCTTACGCTGGTGACAAGTGGGTGTTGACTGCTTCCCTTGAGAAGAGTTTGTTGGATGCATACTTTTATGCATACTTTATTGGTAATATGGCATTTAGGTTTTGAATGTGTGTGCTTGCATGTGTGTGTGTGTGTGTGTGTTTGCCAATATCATTACATTTGTGTACAAGGGCATCATCTGATGCAAACAAATCAGCTTAGGATATTTTGGTATTTGACACATCAGTGTCTAAGAAAGTCACAATTTTCATGTCTTTCTGAATTAAATCTGAGAATCATCCATGGTGTTTTGAACAAATTTCTTGAAAGTACTGCATGCAAGCACTCAATAAAAAATCTGGAACTTTTGCATAACCAGGGTGAATGGTTCTATATCTTTGAGGTATATATATGAATAAGTGCAACAAAACCGACACTCAAACACAGAAAGTCTCTCTCTCTCTCTCTCTCTCTCTCTCTCTCTCTCTCTCTCTCTCTCTCTCTCTCTCTCTCTCTCTCTCTCTCTCTCTCTCTCTCTCTCTCTCTCTCTCTCTCTCTCTCTCATGTGTTGAGGATGTATTTGATGAGGCACCAGCCATCCCCTGTACATACCCATACATGTATGTATTGTGCGTGCGTGCGTGTGTGTGTGTGTGAGTGTGTGTTTGTGAGAGAAGGAGAGAAAGTCAGAGTGTGTGTATGTGTGTGAGAGTGGGTGAGAGAGAGAGAGAGAGGGGGGGGCTGTCATGTTTGATATATGTACCGGTTGTAACGGGTCAGTTGGCCTAAACAATAAACTTTCTGAGTTCTGAGTTCTCTCTCTCTCTCTCTCTCTCTCTCTCTCTCTCTCTCTCTCTCTCTCTCTCTCTCTCTCTCTCTCTCTCTCTCTCTCTCTCTCTCTCTCTCTCTCTCTCTCTCTCTCTCTCTCTCTCTCTCTCACACCCACACACACACTTTTATAAGTTTATACCAGAAATATGTGTGTTTGCTTTTTATTTAAGCAAAGCCTTTGATTTGCTTTTGGTCACTAAAAACCGAATTCCAGTGCAAGTTCCTCATCCACAGAGCGGAGAACACGAGAGTGTGGACTAGGCCCCTGAAAATGAAAACAAAAAAGTGTGCAAGCGCTAATAAGATTGCTTTCACATACAATCGCAGAGGTAGATGCATATGAAGGCGTCTGCTTCAGTTTGGTTTAAACAATGCTTATTCATATTTACCTTTTCAGGAAATGTACATCGACATAGGGTGAAGACAACAACAAGCCTACGGCTTATGGTGGTGTCTTCAAACACATTTACAATAAGAACATTGTGGGTGGCCGAGTGGTAACGCACTTGCGCTCGGAAGCGAGAGGTTGCGAGTTCGACCCTGGGTCAGGGCGTTAGCAATTTTCTCCCCCCTTTCCTAACCTTGGTGGTGGGTTGGCAAGTGCTAGTCTTTCGGATGAGACGAAAAATCGAGGTCCCTTCGTGTACACTACATTGGGGTGTGCACGTTAAAGATCCCACGATTGACAAAAGGGTCTTTCCTGGCAAAGTTGTATAGGCATAGATAAAAATGTCCACCAAAATACCCGTGTGACTTGGAATAATAGGCCGTGAAAAGTAGGATATGCGCCAAAATGGCTGCGATCTGCTGGCCGATGTGAATGCGTGATGTATTGTGTAAAAAAAAATCCATCTCACACGGCATTGAATATGTGCGCGATATAAATTGCATAAAAATTTTTTTTTTTTTTAAATCCCTGCGCTTAGAACTGTACCCACGGAATACGCGCGATATAAGCCTCAGATTGATTGATTGATTGAAGAACATGGCAGACAAGCCCTTACACAGTAAATAAAAACAATCCGTAAATTTTACTCAAAATATTTACCAAATATTTACCAAACTGCTTCAGTTTCTTTGTAATGTAGGGGTATGCATACACTAACAGAACTCGCATGCGCAGGAACACACTCCCTCACACATTTGTACACTTATACATGTCCACACACAGCATGGTCATTAAAGCTGTGGTCTATTTATGATTATCCGGGGCTACGAGTTTGAAAAGATATAGGGCTATAAATCATGTACAGAATTCTGTACAGCAAACGCTACCCGAAACCCCATCTATACTTGTATGACCTTGCAAAATTCTAGTGTTGAGTAGCTGTAGCTCTCAAAGTCAAAGTCATACATGCGGTATAGGTGGGGTTTCGGGTCGCGTTTGCTGTATAGAATTCTGTACATGATTTTCAGCCCTATCTTTTCAAACTCGTAGCCCCGGAAAGTCATAAATAGACCACAGCTTTAAAACTGAAAAACTGACAAAATGTTTCTGTGCTTTTTTTTCTTGCATTTGTATGGCTTGTATCACTTTTAAACCCTACATTGCACACTTACTAGCATACCCACACACACACACACACACAAACTGAACACACACACTCTTTCTCTCTTTCATTCACTACTATCATAAAACAAAATAACAAACCACTTTCTCCTCGATGGCATTGTAGCCTCCTTGGTCTTGCTCTCTCAACCAGCTGATCAGAGACATCAGTGCGCTAGAATTCAAGTCCGAATATTCCAGAGGTTTCTTTGTCCCAGCCTGGCTTCCTCTCTTTTCTGACGGTGCGGGAGTTTTATCGATGATGGTGGGAGTGGTGTGGGGGTCGACGCTCTTGTTGTTGCTTGGGGTGGTGGAGTCGTTGCGACAGGCCTTGATGGTGAACCATCCACCGCATCCCTTAGTGACCCACCAGTGGGTGTCGTTGTGACCGAAACGACGCAGCGTCTTGATCTCGCCATCGCCGTCATTCACTTTCATCTCGCACCTGTGTGTTTTGGGAAAGAAAAGTTTTTGAAAAGTCCTGTTTTACAACATATCTAATCTTCTCAGCCTGATAGAAACTGTGTTGAGTAGAAAATGTTGCTTGGATTTATTTTCTTTGGCAAATTTGGGGAAATGGCCATGAAAGTTTCAGGAATATTCACTGACTGTTAAGTTTAAGGCAGGTCTAAGTGTTTATCTTTCGCCCAGTGTGCAGCTCTGCTAAAATGCCCGCAAAGTTTTCGTCGATTTGAAAGAAGTCTTGCTGACTGCTGACAACAAATGACATGCCTGTGACTTATAATGACTAACTCCCCCCCCCCCCCCCCCCCCCCTTAAATCAAGCAGCACTATAGAGGAATACTTTTTTCAAGGCCGAACCGTGTACAAACCCTACCACATCCCATCCAGCCCCATTTTCACTTGCACTAAAGTACACACAGGCAAACAAACGAACACAAACACAAACAGACACTCGTGCACTATCATGATCATCCTTAAAATGTACTGACCAATAAAATGAGCGTCCTTTGGACAGATCAGGCTCCACAGAAGTGATGACGTAGTCGGGGGGTAGGGGCAGAGATGAGGTCACCACTTTGTGCGTGAAGTCAGGTCGGGATTGTAGCTCTGCCTCATACTTCTCACAGTTCTCTGTGCGGGAAGATACAAAAGTTGTCTTTTGGTGCAAAAGGAATGGAAGGATTACACTGATTTTGAAACTGCACACTATCTTTTGCCTTTTATGACGAATTTTTCAATCACTCCCCTTAGCTGCATGCATTAGATTTAGAGTCAGTGCTTGAAAAATAGCGACTAACGAAAAACAGTAGGCATAAAAGAAATCTTGTTCATCACGCAAGCACATTTTTGGACCACCCTGTAAGTTCTTTATTATCTGTGTGTGTTAATAAACTGACTAATAACAAACATCTGTTCGTTCGTCTGTCTGTCTGCGTGTTCGCGTGTGTGTATGTATATATGTACACGGCTGTCTGTTTGTCTGTCTGTCTGTTTGTCTGTCTGTCTGTCTGTCTGTGTAATTACTCACTTGTACTTTGTGACAGAGTCGAGGCGACCAACAGGAACGGCAGCAAAACGTAGAGCATTTTCACTGAGACAAAGAAAAGGAAATGCAGTCAGTGGCTTCTCTGACTTCTCTCTCTCTCTAACTCTTTCTCTCTCTCTCTCTCGCTCACTGCAATCTCTCTCTCTCTCTCTCTCTCTCTCTCTCTCTCTCTCTCTCTCTCTCTCTCTCTCTCGCTCACTGCAATCTCTCTCTCTCTCGCTCACTGCAATCTCTCTCTCTCTCTCTCTCTCTCTCTCTCTCTCTCTCTCACTGCAATCTCTCTCTCTCTCTTTCTTTCAGTCTCTATTTCTCTCACACACACGCGGCACATATACGCTCACACACACACACACACACACTGACACACAAACTCACACACTGAGACACACACACACACACACACACACACCACTGTGACACACTGACACACACACACGACGACAATAAAGTGTCAAAGTGACAGTGATGAAGGTAAGCAACAGTACTGACGACATAGCTATAGGTACTTGCCTGCGCATAGGGGGAAGAGGAAGTACCACTATAAAAGGAGGCAACCCGACAGAATAGAATATTATGCTGAGTAACCAAAGCTTGAAGGTACACTGACTGTACACTGAGTACGTAGATGTGTGTGTGCGTGCGTGTGTGTGTGTGCGTGTGTGTGTGTGTGTGTGTTTGTTTGTGAGTGTGTGTGTGTGTGTGTGTGTGTGTGTCTCTCTCTCACTCTCTCTCTCTCTCAGCCTGTCTCTCTCTCTCTTCCCTCTCGGACTCGCTAACTCAGTCTGTCTGTCTCTCAGTGTCTCATACGGCCGGGTTAGGCCGGTGTGTGTGTGTGTGTGAGTGTGTGCGTGTGCGTGTGCGTCTATGTGTGTGTGTGTGTGTGTGCCGTCAGTGCTCAAGTTGTGCCACGTACGGAGTGTGTGCGTGTGTGAGCGTGTCAGTGTGTATGTGTGTGCCGTGTGTGCGTGCTTGTGTATGTGTGTGCCGTATACTGACGTCTGTCTGTCTGCGACCAGCCAGTTTACCAGTAAAAGAGCAATGCAGGGGCTGAGAGAACCGTCATTGACGCGAGTCCGCTTCCTTTTCGTGCTTAGTGTGACCAAAACTGATCGTTAGAAAATTAAACTGAACGAACAGTACTAAAGTCGACTAAAGATACCCAAATGCTAGAGAGAGAGAGAGAGAGAGAGAGAGAGAGAGAGAGAGAGAGAGAGAGAGAGAGAGAGAGAGAGAGAGAGAGAGAGAGAGAGAAGTCCGAAATTTCAGAAGTCAGAGAGAGAGAGAGAGACTGAGAGGGAGGGAGAGAGAGAGAGACGGGGCCGGGGGGGGGGGGGGGGGGGGAGAGAGAGAGAGTGTGATGGCGCTAGTATTTTTCAAGTCAAACCGGTACGCAAACTTTTATGCTGCAAACCGTCCAGACAAAAACGGTAGGCGTCTGAGTAGTTAAGAGTCCAACTCTTAGTACTGGTTTTGTTATAAATTTCAATTCCACACTGAACTTACACAAAATGCGTTATATACCATACCACTGAGAAAAAAACGGTAGTTCTACAAATCAACCGGTAGGTCATACCGGCAGCCAATTTTGATCCGGTATTTTCTCATTTCAACCGGTTAACGCCACTGTACTGGAGAGAGAGGAGAGAGAGAGAGAGAGAGAGAGAGAGAGAGAGAAAAGAGAGAGTCAGAATGACAGACAGATAGAGACAGAGAGACAGACAGAGAGAGAGACACTCAGACAGACAGACACTGAGACAGACAGACAGGGCGTGTTGGGATAAATTAGATTTAAAAACTTGAAAAGAGAAGAAAGTTAGTATTACAACAAAAGAAACAGGAGAATAAACGCGGTTAAAACTGCGAAGAGCAAATTCTGGATGAGAAACCGGGACTCCAATGAAATGAAACCAAGCACTAACCTTTGGAGAGAACTGCGTCGTTGTGGACTGTGCATGCCACTTATCGACACAGAGAAACATCGGACTACAGGCAGGTAAGGAAATCACAGCTCATCAATCACCCCATCAACACCGTCACTTTTCTTTTCGGGTCTTCCGCATCACAGGCGCTAAAATCATGTGACCGCCAGAATGCACTTGCTAGTCTGGACTTTACTATAGAGGATGATAGCTACAGAAAGCAAGACACTGACTTTACTGATGGACACGTTTATTGTGTGACCATGCCATGGTAAATCAGTGTTTTAAATGAAACAGAAAGTACCAGACAGTTCAAGTTACTGGGACTGTGAAAATGAAGACAGAAAGCTCATGTTTATGCTGTGTTTCTTCTCTTATAACTCTCAATTCCACACTGAACTTACACAAAATGCGTTATATATATACCATGCCAAATTTTGAGGCATTTAGTTACATTTGGTGACAACCTAGCCGACTATATATAGAGCACTTATGTCCCTTTGTTTCTCAGACGAATTTAGGGGATGTCACCACCACAGAAACGTGTGACATCATCTAAACAATACATTGATTGATTTGGGTACCTGTGGTTCCTTAGACACTGTAGCTGGAGGATATTACTGAAAATGAAACAGAAGCAGATATGGCTCTTTGAGTGGAGGACCCCCTCAAAAATGGCCGCAAAACGTGCCTTTTTTGGCCTCTGAAACGGTTGATCCCTACCGCCTTTGTGAAAAGGCTACACAAAGACTAGAGAAGTAAGATGCATCAAACAAAATGCTCTGAACTGGAAATTGAATGGCCTTTCCAACGGTGGTCGGGAGTGTTTGGCCAGTGCACATTCTGATTTTTTTCAGATTTTAAAACACGGGGCTATGGTTTTTGTCAGGTCGATTTTAGGGGTGACCTTGTTTGACAGGCTGTAACGAGATGCCAATACAAATTACCACCGATCGGACAAATGATATGAACGGTGGACATAATTACCTTTTCCAGCATATTAAGTTGAACTAAAATGGATTGCGTTTTACCGCTTTTGTTAGCGTGCAAAAGTTGTTGCAATAATTTTTTGGCCAAGTTTATGTACATCCACTGGGCCCGGTAACTCAGTTGGTAGAGCACTGGACTTAATGAAGGTCGCAGGTTCGAATTCAGACCAGGACGGACACGGGTCAACTTTATGTGTAGACCCAGAGAAAGAAGCCATGTCACCACCATGGCACGTAAAAGACCTTGGTCATTCTGCCATAAGTGCAGGTGGCTGAATACACCTGAACACGCAGACACCTGGGTAGCGCGACTCCGTTGCTGCTAACTTTCCACTGGGAGGTAGCGACCCGAATTTCCCAGCGATGGGACAATCAAGTAATGAAAATTAAAATTTAAAAAAAATTGGCACCAGAAAGATTGCTATCAAGGACAGTTTGTATTATTCTTGTTGTCAGTTATAGATATTGGTTGCACTGTTTTTTTCATCATATTGGCTACATCCCAAATGTAGCACCAATCGTAGATTAGCAAGTCCCAGTAGCTTTGCTTTGAAAGGTGCATGCAAACATGACCATAAACCTTTACATACATGTATGCATACATTGCTGCAGAAAAAAAAACCAGCTTGTAAACAAATACATTTCGGCTTCTGCCATAAATGATTTTATGACGAGCTACAACCATCTTTTAGCCTAACATTCGATGGAGGCTAAAGAACACACTTATCCCTAAACGGTTCAGTTGTATGCAGACTCAGTGTCACGTGGGAAGAGTCTAGCTTTAGCCTCTTCGGATCCTGAGTCTACACAGAGAACAACGCTAAACAAATTTGCTACAAGGAAAAAGAAAAAAGACGACCAAGCATCCGCAAGCGACGATCAGGGTTTCAATTTTACTCTCTTTTATCTTTAGTAGTCTTAAGTTTATTAGGTGAAAGAATCGTGAATTTTGTCAGTAGATTAATGACTTTAACTTAATCGATCGGAAGCGTGGGTCGACAGAAGACCGGTTTCCTTTGTTCCCGGGATGGCAGAACGGGGGCTGGCACTAACAATTAACAGCCACAGCGCTGGAAGTGATTTTGCGCTGGAGGATATCGCCTATCGCTACACTAGAGGAAATCTTTAATCTGCTACCTTTAGTTGGGGACAGTGCTGCCGTCGGGCAACGTTTTCGAACTTATTCCTCCTGAATCAGTGAATGTCGTAACGAGCTAAAAATAGAAGTAAGCTTCCAGCAGCATGAGTTTACACTGTGCACGCGCGTGATGAGTCATGCGACCTACTTTGGACAAGCAGTGGAATCGGGTTGCTTTTAGAGTGGCGAGTTTCACCCCAAAGCTAACAAGCTTACCTGCCCAAGTTCGAACGAGAAATTCGGAAGTAATCAATTCCATCGAATATTCATTGAGGATGAAAGTAGCTTGTTCATTTCAATGCTTGTGATTCTCTCAGGTGCCAGGATAAGGTTCCGTTACTCTTGCTTACCCCATAACACATGCGTATGCATGCATAAAGAGCGATTACTTCCCTTTGTTTATTTGGTGTTGAATCACTAGCTTTGGAGTGCAAATGTTAGCAATACTAGTGGCGTAGCAGTAGCACTAACAAAAATTAGAAGTGCACCCAACAGCAAGAATAACAAGCAAGCCGAGTATGCAGGGCAACAACTGATAACAATGTTAATAATAATATACTAATTGTTTAACAGTTACTTAGTTGATCAGGTAACAACATGTTCGGGAGGCCGACCTCCTAGAGCAACCCAGGGGAAGAGACCGACAAGGCCACAGGAGGAGCTGCCTAGGCCGAGGGAGGCTGAGAACAAAATACAGCGCCGGACAGGGACCGCAGCTGCGTCTTCCCACGTGCCCAGCAGTGACAGTGACAGCCAGGGGGCCTGGTTTGAAGAGGCGGAGCACGCCAGCAGACAAGAACCTCAACAACAGCAAGGTACTGATGCGGGCTTCGTTAACAGGTTAAAATCCCTAGAGGTGGCGGCCAATCAGGCTAGACAAGATTTTGAAGCCAGGATTAGGGCGTTAGACTCAGGCTCAGAACTTTATTACAAAAGGATAAAGGTTTTAGGCAAAGCCTATTCTTCCAACCTGTCCTTTATACAACACATATCAATCAATCAATATGAGGCTTATATCGCGCGTATTCCGTGGGTACAGTTCTAAGCTTGCGCACATATTCAAGGCGCAGGGATTTATTTATTTATATAAAGACAGACGCACATTACAAATATGAATTCAATCATTACAAATATGAATTCAATCATACAGAAATACATTGTATGGAATGCAACACAATGTGCATTTAAGGAATTACATAAGGAGAACACAAAATTACATTGACATAGTTATACCTTTCATTGGGAATAAAGTTGCTCCGATCAGCTACACATCCGTCAACACTAGTGCAAAATGTTTAACAAAATAACAATCGAACAAGACATTTCATTCACGAATGATGTGTGAACGTGACTGTCTCTTAAACATTTTCACTGAAGTTGCATTTCTTATCTGTTGGGGGAAGGAGTTCCAGAGAAACGCTCCCGAGAAGGCTAAGCTCGATTTGTAGAGGTCTATGCGAGGTATAGGAGGGACGAATTTTTGGGACCCATACCCCTTTAGGCATGTTTGAAATGTGATTGCAAATATTTAGGACAGTCGTCATTTAGAATTTTATACATGAACACAGTCTCGTTTAACGTCAACTGATCTTTCAAGGGGAGGAAATTCAAGAGCTTTCGTTTATCATCCGTGGACCTATTCAAACCATGCAGAATAAGTTTTGCAGCTCGGCGATGCAGGGAATTGAGTCTTTTTAAATGAACATCACCGCAGTTATCCCAAAGTGTCGATGCGAAGTTTATATGAGGCATTATGTGGGCGTAATAGAACATTTTAGAGCTGGTTGTAGCAAGTCAGCAGGGGCAAAGCGCTGAAAAGGGGGAATCAGGCTCTGGACAGCCCTTTCACTTCGGTAACGGACAAAAGTAGCTGCGAGGCGGTTGACACCCCTCCAAGCCAGGGCTTAGATGGCTTAGCCACCTCGCCCATCTGCCTGGTGAAGTTAGTTCATACATTAGAACAGTACCCCAATCAAGCTGATGCTCAGGTTCTTAGGGAAGGATTTTAGCCAGGGCTTTAGGATACCATATCAGGGAGAAAGAAAGCATGAAAGACTTGATTGTCTCCCCTGTGGGGTTGGTGGAAGTTTACACCAGGAGAACACAGACTGATATTTGATCTTTCATAACCTCATGAGGATAGTTCGGTTGACGGAGGTATATCAGCTAAGCTATGCGCCGTACAATACACAACTTTTGATGCAGTAACATGTATGAATGGATATCAAGTCTGCATTCAGACTCCTTCCTTTACACCCTTTAGATTTTGGATTGATGGGCATGTTGGTCGAAGGCATGTTCTTTGTTGACAAGGCACTGCCATTTGGATGTTCTAGCTCGTGCCCCCCCCCCCTGTTTGAGAAATTTAGTACCTTTCTAGAGTGGTGCATGAAACAAGCTAACTTCTCCTGTGATGTAATCCACTACTTGGATGAATTTCGTGGGGGTGGTGCTTCGAGGAGCAAGCTCACGCAATGTTGGACAGTATGCTATCAACTTTTTGCGATTTAGGAGCCCCTATTGCCCATTGCCGCAGACAAAGTAGAGCGTCGCAGAGAGGCATCCGGAAGCCTGCCCAGTATTGGCCATGCAGGCTTATCTACAAGTCAGACCCAGCGGGTCAGGGCTGCTCTTCAAGCATTTTGATGGCGCGCCTCTAAGCCGCTACCAGTTCCAGGCCATGCTGAAAAGTGGGGCGAAGGCACTGGGCTGGGAGGTGAACAGATTCACCTCCCACTCATTCCGCATCGGGGCAGCCACCACAGCAGCTATGAATGGCACACATAGGGGCATGAGTGGCCTGTACCGTCACAGCATGTTATTCATTTTGCTGCCCATCTCTCACTAACGGGAAGGGCCCATACAACGGCTCGCACCTATTTGGCTGGGATTGGTGCAAAACACAAGCTGAATGGATGGGATGACCCCACAGAGCATTTCCTGTTGAAGAAGTTATTGCAGGGCATGGCTAAGCTGGATAGACGACAGGATCAAAGGAAACCTATCACTTTTCAGAGACTCAAGGATTTAATTGGTGTCCTCCCGGGGGTGTGTGCTAATATTTTTGAACAGGCACTGTTTACAGCAGCCTTTTGCTTTGCCTGCTGCAGCGTTTTGGTTTCTTTCGGGTCAGTGAAATAGTGGGCCAAGGGAACGCAGTAAAGGGAGGGCGAACTGGGATCAGTTATGCCGATGTGGTACTAGGAGAAGACCTGACCGTCCATATTGCGGGGTCGAAAACAGACCAAGCAAACAAGGGCGAAAAGGTTGTGATGCGTAGAGTCGAGAGGCATCCCCAAGTTTGCCCAGTGAGAGCGATGGAGGCTTACCTTAGGGTTAGACCATGTGGACCGGGCCCGCTGTGGAAGCACTTTGATGGGTCATCACTGACCCGATACCAATTTCAGGCGGTTCTAAAGAAAGGGGCTAGCGTTCTGGGTTGGAAAGTAAACAGGTTCACTTCCCACTCATTTCGTATTGGGGCAGCAACCACAGCTGCGGTCAATGGCACGCCCATGAGAGACATTATGGCTTTGGGAAGGTGGGGATCACAGGCAGTGACAAAGTATGTCAGGCCCGACTTGGAGTGATAGTATGGGTCTTGTGTAAATAGAATAGTGGCCAGGTTTTCACCGCCAAAAGATTTTGTGTGTTTTGTATGAGGCTGGTTCACACCGCTGCAGCGTTTGTTTTTACTTTGTGTTTTTCTTTAATATTTCAGAGTTACTGCTTTGGAAGGTTGTCACCTCCAAGTAGTGACGACAAAAGGTACAGGTATAGAAATGAGTTCATGTTTTAGTCCTAATCCACCTTCTCTATCGTAGTTCCAGGAGTCATCGTAGTTCCAGGAGTCCTTATCCTGGGATCAAGTCTGGTGGTCAGGCTGCAGCAGTTCTGCAGTACAAAAGGCACTGGGCTTCAGCTACCGCTGCCGGTGGTGTGGGCTGGGAAGTCCGGCCTTGGGTTTCCCCGGGCTCGGGCCAAGCTGATTGAAGCACTGGGGGCGCCCCCTCACCGAGCTATGTGGTACTCCATGTCGGAGGGAACGACGTGTGCCGGGTTGACCAGAAGCGCTGGCGTGAGGAACTCGATGATCTGGTATGCTTTGTTAGGGCTTTTTGCCCGAAGGCGACCGTTGTCTGGTCGGACATGCTCCCGCGAAATTCGGGAGACATGAAAGCTTTTCCAACGGGGGGAAAATTCCCGCAACAAAAAAAAAAAAAAAATTAAACCGAAAGGCGAGAGGCCGCATTATGCAAGAGAAAGAAAAGGGACGGATTGTTTACCACCCAAATTTTGACCACAGCTACCTTGCCGAAGATGGGGTGCATTAGAGCACCAAGGGGCTGGACCAGTTCAAAGCTGACTTTGAACTGCAATTAACAGCTATGCTTTTAGGCTAAAAGGGGGCTGGAATGGGTACGGATTGGCGAAAAACATCTATAGAATAGCTGTTAGGTGGCGGAAGATAGGCATGGAAAAGGGGAACACTTTACATGTCTGTCTATTTCAGTTTGTTAAAGTTTTAAAACATGTAATTTCTAGTGAAAATGAAACCTTTTTAGAGCTTTTCGTAGCTGTACTGCAGGACCCCAGTGTGAGCCCTAACAAGCCACGGGATGTGGTGCGGTTCGGGGTCCTGTCACCTCCAGATAGCCTGAAAGCCTAGAATTCCTCTGTGAGGAGCTGGGAGCAGCGCACTTACAAAAGCAGCAGCATGTATGCCTAAAGAAAGCACTGGGTTGGTTTACATCACCCACATGCTAGCTGAGGTAGTGCTAGGATGGTCAGAAAGACCTGTTGCTGGTCAGTCAATCTGGGGCCAGCTAACTGGGGGGGAAGGGGTTGCTAATAGTGTTCACTTTAACCATGTCTATCTGCTACCTATCCGTGCCCATTCATATGCCAAATATGTATAATACAAAGATTGCAACATGTGGAAAACATGAATAAATGTGAATTGAACTGTTCATACCTCTTGTGTCTTCAACTTACCTCCCTTGGCATAGTAGAGCGAATTGCTGATCATCACTTTTGTAATTGCATTGACAAAGTATAATTGGCCCAGCATAACTGTAACGGTTATTTGGATTGGTATCCTAACTGCGATCGCCCAGTTGAAAAAAGGTTATGTGTGAGACCACAACTGGAGGATCAGTGGTAGGATAGTGATTGGGATAGAATGTCATTTGTGATGCCAAGGGTGGTTTTGTGTTGCATGGTTGTTGTCTCGTAATAAATACATTTCGGCTTCTGCCATAAATGATTTTATGACGAGCTACAACCATCTTTTAGCCTAACATTCGATGGAGGCTAAAGAACACACTTATCCCTAAACGGTTCAGTTGTATGCAGACTCAGTGTCACGTGGGAAGAGTCTAGCTTTAGCCTCTTCGGATCCTGAGTCTACACAGAGAACAACGCTAAACAAATTTGCTACAAGGAAAAAGCCCACCCTCCATCCCCTTTGTCATGTAGTAATGTGTAAGAGTTGCGTACTTAGTTTAACACTCATTTGGATAAATGTGACGGTCCACCACGAAACCAGTCTTAAGTCGCAGCAGACGAAAGCGAGCTAGTTCGAGGAAAAGGCACTGAGGGTCTATCTGGGTGAAATTCACTTTTTTGCAGAAACGTGTTCTGTAGACCCCAAATTACATGACAACCAAACAAATATGCCAAAATCAATCGCTAAATAGTTAAATTATTGGATTTAAATGCAATACATTCATCAAAAAAGTCCAGCATGACATCAAAATGCCTCACTTTGACCGATAATTTGCTTAGTGTATCCCTGACAGGGCCCCAACAAGTTTGGTACCGTCGGAAAGCTTATTGCATCAGCTTTCGCGCCCTGCTGCGCAGTGGTTCAAAATACCCGTCCACTTCCTCCAAATAAGGAAACCGGCACGTAAACAAATTTTAAGATTGAACCAATCAGCTTTGTCTGCCTTCCAAAAAGGACTAGCAACGGCCTCCTCATTGGTCAAATCAGTCCAGGGGGAAGTAACACAGTATAATTTCCGTTCGCTGAACGAAACCAAAACAATGACTGACGTACGCCGATTGACAGCGCTTCTCAACTGCGATTCGCTTGAAAATAACCACGAACTCCAAGATTTGTTGTTGGATTTCTTTGCCGAAGACGTTGCTGGATTCAGTGACTCCGATTCTCATGCCGAAATATGTGACGCTTGCTGAATATGCGGACGAAGAGGAGACAGACCGTCCGCTTTTCAGTGTCAAAAACACCGTTGGCGTTTCTAATGGCACTGCATCAACTGCAAGAACACACGTAGTTGAGGCGAGTTGTAGAGGAGATGTGATGGAGGTGCATGCTGTAGTTCGTTAATTGCAACAGGGCTGTGATGTGCTCGAGAGAACTCGCCTTCGTTGCTGCAAAGCCAATGGAACTGGCTGCAAACAGATTAAAGTTCCCGACGCTGCACCCAGAAATACTCGTCGTGGATGTATCACCCAGTTTGATCCGGAGGAAATTGTAGCTCTACAGCTCTCAGTGCAAGACATGTGACATGTATAAAGGTGAGGTTGGAGGTGGTGTCAACATTGATGTGCAAGAGCTTTTGTGGTGAACAGACTGTCACAGTGGAGGAGTTCCTGTGTTTGGGATCTACATTCTGATCTGTACGTATTCCTATTCGATGCCAACAAAGTGATTGATACAAGTAAGTTGATTTTGCTCAAGTGTTTGTCAAACTAATGGACAAAAACGTAGGTGAGATGCATGTAACCTCTTTATTCCTGATAATGACAGTGAAAATGTTTGCTGATGTGTATGACCTGTATTTGACCGTTTTCCTCCACATGTATGATGTAAACAAAGCCTTCAAAAATGGTGATAATTGTTCTTTTAACCCTTCGTTTTGCATTTAAATGATGCATGAAAGATCAAAGTACACTTGTGCAACATTTGGAAGGGTGAGGTTAATTTTCAACCCCCGTTGCTAAGGAAAATGTGAAGCTGGTGCCTTCCAAAACTTTCAAGCCCGATTTCTCAAAATGGCCGCCGGTCAACTTCTTTCATAAAAATGGCCGTAATATCGTTATTTATTGACCTAGAGCTTTAATTTTTTTTTCTAAACATCCAGGAAAGACTAACAATTTCAAAATAATAACTAACTCAAATCATCCAAATTTCGACTTAAGACTGATTTTGTGATGGACTGTCACAAATGCATAGTTTGAATGAAAAAGCCCACCCTCCATCCCCTTTGTCTTGTCTTGGTGGTAATATTTACTTAATTGCTTTAACACGTGTTGTAGAAATGTATAATTTGTCGTCCTTTAGCGTATCATCATGTTTTTTGCGTGCGCGCGTGTGTGTATGTTGTCTGCTCGGCACGAATGGCGGAAGATAGGCATGGAAAAGGGGAACACTTTACATGTCTGTCTATTTCAGTTTGTTAAAGTTTTAAAACATGTAATTTCTAGTGAAAATGAAACCTTTTTAGAGCTTTTCGTAGCTGTACTGCAGGACCCCAGTGTGAGCCCTAACAAGCCACGGGATGTGGTGCGGTTCGGGGTCCTGTCACCTCCAGATAGCCTGAAAGCCTAGAATTCCTCTGTGAGGAGCTGGGAGCAGCGCACTTACAAAAGCAGCAGCATGTATGCCTAAAGAAAGCACTGGGTTGGTTTACATCACCCACATGCTAGCTGAGGTAGTGCTAGGATGGTCAGAAAGACCTGTTGCTGGTCAGTCAATCTGGGGCCAGCTAACTGGGGGGGAAGGGGTTGCTAATAGTGTTCACTTTAACCATGTCTATCTGCTACCTATCCGTGCCCATTCATATGCCAAATATGTATAATACAAAGATTGCAACATGTGGAAAACATGAATAAATGTGAATTGAACTGTTCATACCTCTTGTGTCTTCAACTTACCTCCCTTGGCATAGTAGAGCGAATTGCTGATCATCACTTTTGTAATTGCATTGACAAAGTATAATTGGCCCAGCATAACTGTAACGGTTATTTGGATTGGTATCCTAACTGCGATCGCCCAGTTGAAAAAAGGTTATGTGTGAGACCACAACTGGAGGATCAGTGGTAGGATAGTGATTGGGATAGAATGTCATTTGTGATGCCAAGGGTGGTTTTGTGTTGCATGGTTGTTGTCTCGTAATAAAGACGCACAAATACAGAAAGAGAGAGAGAGAGACAGAGAGATAGAGACAGAGAGAGAGACAGACAGACAGACAGAGACACACTCACACCCACAATCCAATGCTGACACACTGTTTTTCAAATATGCTTTTTTTAATTATCACAGTTCCAGTCGCATTCAACTTCAATTAACATAGGCAGGAAAACGGAAAAATGTAGAATAAAAAAGTGTTCCAGTCACATACATGTACATGTGAGTTAATAGCTGAAGAATACTTGGCGACTCAATCAGAAACTACAACTCTATGAACTGTCATGAACTGAAAAGAAGTATTGGTGGGTTCATTACGGTAAGACGGGCGGGGATATAGCTCAGTTGGTAGCGCGCTGGATTTGTATTCAGTTGGCCGCTGTCAGCGTGAGTTCGATCCCAGGTTCGGCGGAAATTTATTTCAGAGTCAACTTTGTGTGCAGACTCTCTTCGGTGTCCGAACTCCCCCCCCGTGTACACTACATTGGGTGTGCACGTTAAAGATCCCACGATTGACAAAAGGGTCTTTCCTAGCAAAATTGCTTAGGCACAGTTAATAATTGTCTACCTATACCCGTGTGACTTGGAATAATAGGCCGTGAAAGGTAAATATGCGCCGAAATGGCTGCAATTACTGGCCGTATAAAATTTCATCTCACACGGCATCACTGCAGAGCGCCTAGAACTGTACCCACGGAATATGCGCGATATAAGCGTCATTGATTGATTGATTGATTGAAGACTGCAGTTTACTTCTCATTGCTGTCAAACATGAACTGAGAGGGCATCAATCAATCAATCAATCAATATGAGGCTTATATCGCGCGTATTCCGTGGGTACAGTTCTAAGCGCAGGGATTTTTTATATTTTATTTTTATGCAATTTATATCGCGCACATATTCAAGGCGCAGGGATTTATTTATGCCGTGTGAGATGGAATTTTTTTTACACAATACGTCACGCATTCACATCGGCCAGCAGATCGCAGCCATTTCGGCGCATATCCTACTTTTCGTGGCCTATTATTCCAAGTCACATGGGTATTTTGGTGGACATTTTTATCTATGCCTATACAATTTTGCCAGGAAAGACCCTTTTGTCAATCGTGGGATCTTTAACGTGCACACCCCAATGTAGTGTACCAAGGTGACAGTGCAAATTGCCAACCCTGCTAAGCCCCCCTCTTCCCTTGAACCATTTTGAAAATACAAAGCAAAAGGGTGCAATCTGGCAAATCCTGAGCCACTTATTAACATCAAAAGGTACCCATTCACAATTACATGTTAAATTGGGATGATACTCAGGCCAAAAGGCACTTGAAAAAGCATGCCAATTAGACAATTATGCTACACGTAGAATGTTCTACAAAGCAGGAAATCACTGCACTAATCTGGAAAATAGGGACCGGAAATGGAACGAGAAATTCCGAATGAAATCTTGAAGATTGGCACCTATGCCTTCTACAACAAGTTCAAACAACAACATTAGATTTATATACATCACAAAATCAACACAGTATCTATCTGTATGAAAATACTAAATACGAGTGTGTCCTGAACCTTCATCAAATCATGTTGTGGACTGCAAGAAATGCAATGCTCCACCTTCACCAGTGATGGCGCTAGTATTTTTTCAAACCGGTACGCACATTTTTATGATGCAAACAATGGAAGCAGAAAAAAATGGTAGGCTCGTCATTGGAAAAGTCCAACTGGTTTTGTTGTTTTTACCAGCGAAAATACCTGGTAGTTCTAAACATCAACCGGTAGGTAATACCGGCAACCAATTTTATTACGGTATTTTTTCATTTCAACCGGTAAAATACCAGTAAAATGCCACGTAAGTTTGGCATAACTTGACTTTGAGATAAAAAAAAAAACGCAGAAAATATAGAAACAAAGACTTCCGGCAATAATACATTGCTATTCCAGTATCTGAAACTGTCTCAGGATTCACACACTGCCAGATACAGTTAAACAAGAAGAGCAAACGCTCGATCGAGTCACTTTCGCAGTTCTGAATATTATATGAGGCATCAGATGGACAGGAAGAAATTGCTATTCACAACACAATGAGTCACGTTCACATAAAATTTGAGCCCGGTCACTTTTATAGTTTCCGAGAAAAGCCCAACGTTAAGTTGTGTGTTGCCGAACAGAAAAGGCTAGTTATCTCCCTTGTTTTTCTGATAACGTTCGTAAAAGGCTACAGATGTAAATACTTTGATGTAAAGAATAATCCTACAAAGTTTCAATCACATCCGATGAACTTTGTCAAAGATATAAAATGTCTAATTTTTCCTTTGACACTGACCTGTGACCTTGAAAAAGGTCAAAGGTCAACGAAACCATCGTTAAAGTGTAGAGGTCATTGGAGGTCACGACTAAACAAAATATGAGCCCGATCGCTTTGATAGTTTCCGAGAAAAGATATAAAATGTCTAATTTTTCCTTTGACGCTGACCTGTGACCTTGAAAAAGGTCAAAGGTCAACGAAACCATCGTTAAAGTGTAGAGGTCATTGGAGGTCACGACTAAACAAAATATGAGCCCGATCGCTTTGATAGTTTCCGAGAAAAGTCCAACGTTAAGGTGGTGTCTACGGACGGCCGGCCGGACGGCCGGCCGGCCGGCCGGACAGACTAACACTGACCGATTACATAGAGTCACTTTTTCTCAAGTGACTCAAAAAACCGCAAGATTGTTCAATTTCACTGTTGCACTTGTAAATCACTACACATAAAATGTTATAACACATCACAGTGTTCACAGACTGACTGAAAATATGAATACACAACCAACGGGAATAAAATCATAACAATCACAGTCATTAATCAACATTTGATTGGCTAATGGCAATGCGCAAAAACTGTTAGCGCACTCCAACTTTTCCACAGAGCGTATTCTTACGCCCTTTGCCTAAGCGAGAGTGTACTCTCATCCTCAGAATTAATTAATGACATGTAGCTTATATTCTCCACAATACCAATGATTATGACCATAAATTTCCTGCTTCTCAATTAAAGCAGGTGTTTTTTTCTGACAGATTGCATGTGCCTGTGCCACAGTTGCCACTGATCTAAAAATAGAACCCGCTGTGTCTAATTTTTAAGTTTCGACTTGCGAAGATTCCTCTCATAATTATGCCATGTTAGTGGCATGGAGCTTATTATCCACATTACCAAATGATGAGTTAGTATACAATTCCCAGCAGCTAACAGAAAACACAAGTGTTATTCCGATAACGTAGCAGCTAGATCAGCACGCAGCAGACTATACTGAAATACGACTGCATCTGTTCAGTAAATGAATGTTTTCCGAATTATTATTTCAAGGCAAGAACAATCGGAATCGAAAACGTGTAGGGTTTAGAACGTTCTTACCAAAAATAAGACTTATTACCAGCCTGGCTCATGCGTGCAGACTCAGTGCAACGTGACGAGCAATTTTTGTTTTTGAAATGAGACTCAGTGCAGTGGTTTGATTGCCATAGCCTAGCAGACGACATAAATCCCGCTCAGCAAATTAACATGTTGGGCAAATGTGTACGATAAAACGATGGGGATATAATACGTGTAGGGTTCAGAGCATTCTTACCATTCATATCTAGTACCAGATGAGTGAAGATACCACACGAGAAACATGCCACATTTATTTAGAAAATGTGCTTTCCGTCGACCTTGGCAAGGGGCAAAACTCTGCATAGTCAATCTGTCGAAGCTCGATGAAGGTTTTGAATCGCAAATAACTAAGAGCACAGTCCTTTCTCCGAGTTTAAATGAGGTCTCTATGAAAGATCATCACTTTTTAGCTTAACGCAACACTGGAATTTACCAACAGAAATTAAAACAAGAGTTTGCGTGAGACGAAAGCACGACACACTTGAGACAGCCCACACAAAAGTAGATCTGACACAAACTTGACCACACAGTTACGCCTATCCAAATGCGCATTGCAAAATGTGCGTTTTCAATCTTCTTTTTTATCTGGCGGTACTGACAATATCAAGACCTTTGGCAGAGAGCTGACCAGAAACCAGCGGCGCAGCAAATTCTCCGGAGGAAATGGGGCTGGATAGGGCACACCCTGAGAAAGCCAGCATCCAGTATCACGAGGCAAGCCCTGAAGTGGAATCCACAAGGGAAAAGGAAGAGAGGCCGGCCGCGCAACAGCTGGAGACGAGACACTGAAGCAGAGATCAACAGGCAGGGGAAGACCTGGAGCCAGATCGAAAGGGCAGCCCAGGACCGTGTCGGATGGAGAATTGTCGTCGATGGCCTATGCTTCCCCGGGGGTTCATAATGGCCTAAGTAAAGTAAGTAAGTACTGACAATATCGTTATAGAAACAATCCCAGTGCACTAAGGGATTTATAGAGCAAATCTCGAAAATAATGATTGAACTCAGCGCTATGCGCTTCATTCAATAATGAATTTTCTCGATTTGCTCTATAAATCCCTTAGTGCACTGGGATGTCTCAATAACTTAAATAATAATAATACGAGAATTAATAACGCGGACATATCTCAACACAAGGCGATCCAAGGAGCAATTATCAGCAACTACTATAGCCAGTTCCTTTTCAAAATAGATTTGGAAGTGTATATACACGGCTGTTCCTAGCTTGTGGTTTAGGGTGAGTTAAAAATAGCCCAGCAGAGGGAATAGTTTGGCTACCAACGGTTGCAGTCAGCACACTGTTAAGCTCGCTTGCCTGTTATACCCAACTGCTTCCACGCTATACTGGGAGATTGGCTTTCTCTGTGCATAGCACTGATAGAGCTACTAGCTGCTGTGTTATCTCTGCTGTGGAGAAAGAATGGGTGCTAAAAATAGCCTGTAGCTGAAGTAGCAAAAACGAAGCACTGGGAACAGCCGTGTATACGATTTTAACATAAGGAACACAACATTGTTTTGTAACAACCACTTGTAATTCCCTTTAGACTGCTGAAGAAAAAATATCAAAATCACTGCATGCAAAAATAAACCCCAGCTCGGTGGAGTCAGTAGTTGGTCAAAACAAATTCAAATACATTTTACAATCTAAACGAAAGGGGTGCACAACAACAAAAGGGGCACTCACCAACAAACTCTCTCTCTTACAGTTACACACTCATATATTTATAAACACACAGTAACCAATCTCATCACATACTGTGCAGCAGTTTAGTGTACATTTTATTTCAACCGCAATGAAACAATAATGAGCGCTTCTGGGGTGATAACGCGAGACACCTCCTGTGATCTTGCCGCGAGGTGGCGCCAGTTACCAGCAGAAAGAAGGAAGGGGCATAACCTCACAAGAACCGACCATTGTTTGTTTACCGTATAAAATGCACGACTTACACACGAACTGTTACCAAACCGATATGCTATTTGGGACCAATGCAAGTTTTTTTCCTTTCTCGTGTGATCTTGCCGCGAGGTGGCGCCAGTTACCAGCCGAAAGAAAGAGGGGGCATAATCTCACCAGAACCGCCCATTCCAGTCTTGACAAAATATGATCACAAAAAAACACCAAAAAGATTATCACTGGATAAACAAAGACAAACACATCATCGTAAAGACGGCGATTTGTCAAGGTATTCTGGAATATGTTGTTGATTCTGTATCCCTTTTCCTCGATTATATATATTCAATGTATTTTGCACAGTCTTCATCTTCACAACACACAAGTAACAGTAACACACATGAACATTGCTGTTGTTTTGCATTGACATGGGACTATCCTGTGCTGGCAGAGGCAATATCACTGAAACAGACAAACACACAAGTTTCATCTATCATACATGCGAAATTTCAAATAAAATCCAACTGCTTTTTCTGTTTGGTATGATAATTGTTGATTCTGGTTTAACTAATATATGTAGCTTTGGTGCACCCTGTCATTTGAAAAGCAAACTCTTAATATCTATGCATCCATGGTGTGAAAGAAATCTGTTTGTCCACGTGTGAGGAGAAAAAGAGTTTTAAGGAGACACACACACACACAAACTCTGTCTCTCACAGCCCCCCCCCTCTCTCTCTCTCTCTCAGAAAAGAGATCTACTGTATATAAATCATATGGTAAACACACACGAGCATACACACTCTCCCTCACACACTCTCCCTCACACACACACTCTCTCTCTCTCTCTCTCTCTCTCTCTCTCTCTCTCTCTCTCTCTCTCTCTCTCTCTCTCTCTCTCTCTCTCTCTCTCTCAGAAAAGAGATATATAAATCATATGGTAAACAAACAAACACACACACACAGACACACACACACACACACACACTCTCTCTCTCTCTCTCTCTCTCTCTCTCCCTCAGAAAAAAGACATATATATAAATCATATGGTAAACACACACACACTCTCTCTCTCTCTCTCACTCTCTTACCCATCAGTCTCCATGGGTTCAGGAGAATGCACATACTGGAGAAGGATGTCACTGTGCACAGTTTTCATGTGACGGATGAGGGTCACCTCACGCGTGTACTTCCGATTGCAGTGAGCACAGGACCACAGCTGTGACTGCTCTGAGTGAACTATCCGCTTGTGTCGTCTTAGGTCACCTGTACAGAAACAATAGCTCAGCATTCAATTTTATTGCTCCCCCGAAATCGGCGTATGCTGCCTGAATGGCAGGGTAAAAACGGTCATACACGTAAACATCCACACGTGCTAAAAACATGAGTGAACGTGCGAGTCTTAGCCAATGAACGAAGAAGAAGAAGAAGAAGAAGAAGAAGAAGAAGAAGAAGAAGAAGAAGAAGAAGAAGAAGAAGAAGAAGAAGAAGAAGAAGAAGAAGAAGAAGAAGAAGAAGAAGAAGAAGAATTTGATAGCAGTGATGCATGCAATGAAAAGACACGCTTGGGACAAGCCAAAAGTGTCCTTTTATTGCAGGTGGCTTATGATGACAAGTATACTTTAGTCCAATTAGTAGACATGTCTTTAAGTGTTCGGGGCGGGGATGTAGCTCAGTCGGTAGCGCGCTGGATTTGTATACAGTTGGGCGCTGTCAGCGTGAGTTCGTCCCCACGTTTGGCGAGAGATTTATTTCTCAGAGTCAACTTTGTGTGCAGACTCTCCTCGGTGTCCGAACACCTCCGTGTGTACCAGCAAGCACAAGACCAAGTGCGCACGAAAAAGATCCTGTAATCCATGTCAGAGTTCGGTGGGTTATAGAAACACGAAAATACCCAGCATGCTTCCTCCGAAAACGGCGTATGGCTGCCTAAATGGCGAGGTAAAAAACGGTCATACATGTAAAATTCCACTCGTGCAAAAAAACCCACGAGTGTATGTGGGAGTTTCAGCCCACGAACGCAGAAGAAGAAGAAGAAAGGTAAGTGTTCTGTTATCAGCGGGGCCTCACGTCACAGGTACCACTGTACCTAACTAAAAATAACAGCAACGGTGGCAGTGTTAATAATGACAATGAAAGAAAAAAGTTTTGACCGTCAGTGTGAAATAACACTATAATTATCTGCATTAGCAAAATGCAGAATGAAAAGAGGATATGGGTATGGATGACGGGAAAGCAACCACTGATTTTAACATCTTGAAAATGCAAATGATTAGGTCATGTCTATCAAACCATACCACAAAGAGATAATGATTACAGAAAACAACCGCAACCACAGTTTTTTGTGTTTTTTTTCGTTCATGGGGTGAAACTCCCACGGCTTTTACGTGTATGACCGTTTTTACCCCGCCATTTAGGCAGCCATACGCCGCTTTCGGAGGAAGCATGCTGCGTATTTTCGTGTTTCTATAACCCACCGAACTCTGACATGGATTACAGGATCTTTTTCGTGCACACTTGGTCTTGTGCTTGCGTGTACACACGGGGGTGTTCGGACACCGAGGAGAGTCTGCACACAAAGTTGACTCTGAGAAATAAATCTCTCGCCGAACGTGGGGACGAACTCACGCTGACAGCGGCCAACTGGATACAAATCCAGCGCGCTACCGACTGAGCTACATCCCCGCCCGCAACCACACTAATTTAGAGTTGTTTTCAGGGCTAGGTTTTCAGTCACTGACGCACTTGATCGGAAGCATGGGTTTGACCCCTGACCCTCTGAGGCTGGGAACAACACCGCTCATTATGTTTCAATGACTAAAATCAAGAGTCAACTGTGACTAACACTTACGCACATGCACACTTGCAAAAAAATTATCAGTGAAGATTTAAACAGATGCACTCATACAAACTATGCTTCTAAAACAAGAACAACAAAGAATAAAAATAAAAACGAAAAAGAATAAAAATAAGAATGAAAAGACTAACCTGACTGATAAAAGCAGCGTTCACAGATCTCACACTTGAAAGCTCTTTCCTTGGAATGAAATCGCTCGTGCACCACCAAGTCACTCTTCCGTATGTAACCTGCAGCACGGACAAGAATAGGTTATGCACAGATTATTATCTCTTCTTAAAGGTTTCTCCAGAGCTTAGTGACAAAATACATTTATATATTTTGTCAAAGTGAGTGGAGTCAGAGAGAGAGAGAGAGAGAGAGAGAGAGAGAGAGAGAGAGAGAGAGAGAGAGAGAGAGAGAGAGAGAGAGAGAGAGAGAAAGAGAGAGAGAAAGAGAGAGAGAGAAAAAAAGTAAATAACCTTAACATGTTTTACATTTTTAAATGACCTATAGAACTGTATAATCATTTTTAAGTTCATAAGTCTTACAAGGTGCTAAACTAGAGCTGAAAATGACCACAAAAAAAGAAGAGGGTTCACAAGTTCAAAATGAGTAAAAAATGTCATGATTTGCATGCATTCCTTATCCCACACATAACCAAAGTGCTGTTGACTACTTCACAATCAATACTGAGTACCAGGAGGAGTTAAAATGGAGGAATTCCTCCAAAAAGGAGAAGAATCTCATCACTACACATGTAATGACATTTGTTTGCTGCATCCTGCAGCTTAAACAAGGGTCACACCGCAGCAATTCAATCGTACGAAATCCTGAGCCGACATTGACTCGCATGCAGCAACTCGTCACACGGGTAGACATGGCTACATTCATTGACTCGCATGCAGCAACCCGTCACACGGCTAGACATGGCTACATTCATTGACTCGCATGCAGCAACCCGTCACACGGCTAGACATGGCTACATTCATTGACTCGCATGCAGCAACCCGTCACACGGCTAGACATGGCTACATTCATTGAGCGCGAGCAGACGCTTTTTGGCGAAGCAGGTTAATCTGATGTAAAAACATAGCTCTCACCCTGTCCATAGACCATTTATCCTGGACCGCCAACTAGCTCTCTCTCCGCTCTTTCTCTCTATTACGAGGTAGCAGCCTCTCGCATTTAGGAACCTACGCTTACAAGCCTTTCAGAAATCAGGGGGACGTGATATCCGGTGTCGATTGTAAACATGGACGAAGTTGCCGAGGTAAGTTCTGAAAATGCTAAAATAAACTCAGCAAAAAAGCATATAGAACATGTTTTTCGATGAGTTTTGTTAAGTTTAGTTCTTCTTCTTCTGCGTTCGTGGGCTGAAACTCCCATGTACACTCGTGTTTTTTGCACGAGTGGAATTTTACGTGTCTGACCGTTTTTTAGGCAGCCATACGCCGTTTTCGGAGGAAGTTTTGTTAAGTTTAGTTTGGAGTTTTGGAAAATCCAGTTCATTGTCACCTCCCATTGTCACACATAACTGGAGCGTGCTTTCTTTTCACTGTCTTCGAATCGCTGGCCTTTCAAACCGGACGCGACGCGCCCCTGAAAGTCGAGAGTCGTAACCTCGAAGGGTCACGTGACGAGTTGGCGGTCCAGGCTATTTGGTCTATGCCCTGTCTTAAAATACCTTCAAGCATAAGGCATTCAAAAGAAAGATATTAGGCAGGCAGTTGGGTCTGATGGTTCTCTACCATAGAACACCCCTAAAATGTCTCCTTTGCATCTGATAAAAGAATTGTTCTTCCACAAAAGTTTTGAATCGACGGAAAGAAACGGCTGCTGTCCGCCATTTTTTCTAGTGAAGGCCGCAACGGCGCAGTCGCATTGGTTCTGACTTGCAATTGACTCGCAGAGAATAGAGCCAGTTCTATCGTCTGAAGCAATAAGACAATCACTTACGAGTGACTCGAAGCACGATCGCATGTGAAAATTGCTCCATGTGACAGGGCAAATTGTTCAGTGTGACCGCCCCATTAATTTTGAGCCCTATGCTTAAAAATTGACTAAGGCGGAGGCAGGAAAAGCACATCACAAGTTAACATAAACTCTATAAATACCTTTGCCACACGTCTGGCAGTGGAAGGGATGCTCGTCGGTGTGAATAGCCATATGTCGTTTCATGTCACAGCGTTGCAGGAACGGCCGATCACAGTATGGGCATTTGAAGTGCTTGTCCTCCTGTGGAATAAGTTTTAAGAAAATAACAAGACACAAAAATTGAACAAATGTTTTTCTAGATCCAATTTTAGCTAAGGAGGATGGAAAAGTGGCAGACAGCTAAGACAAAAGAGAGGGTATATAAAATAAAGATAAAAGGGTGCTGATATAGCTTCTTTTTTTTTTTTTTTTTTTTTTTTTCACAAAACAAAAGATTTAAAAAAAAAAAAATTTTTCTGGATCTAATTTTAGCAAAAGATTATGGAAAAGTGGCAGACAGTTTAGACAAAAGAGAGAGTATATAATATATAAAAGAAAGATAAAAGGGTGCTGATATAGCTTATTTTTCCACAAAACTTTACTTTCTCACTGCCCGTTATGCCGGTTGGAATGTAGGGTAGCTTTTCCTAAAACTATCCGAATAGAAATGATAAAATGTTCCTAACAATGATACTTGATACATTGTTTTCACCTCACACTTTTTCATTTCTGTTGTGCAAGCTTACCTTTAAGTTGACAGTGTGCACCTTCCTGTGGCGTAAGAAGTTGCCACGGCGAGTGAAGACCGCTGTGCACAGGTCGCACTGGATAGATTTCTTGCCCTTGGCTGTTGCAGACGTTTTCATGAACGTAACAGCAACACCGTGTTTATCCTCTGTCTCTTCTTCGCCTTCAAATTGTCCTTGATCTCCGGAGTTCAGATTATTGTCCTGGGGGATATCGTTGCTAGATGATGTTGCAGCCTGCGTCTCACCAGCAATGTCTCTGTGTGATGAAGGTGTAGGTTCTGCTAACTCACCTAAAATGCCAAATATGCTGAATAAGTATTAATTTGGTAACAAACTAACATCAACTGTCAAAAATCAGAAACCATCCCTCTCATCCTCTTGTTTATAACCTCTGCTCCCCCAAAACACAGCCTTCCTCTCTCTATCACACATTCACAAACGCATGAGCATGCTACTTCTTCGGGAGCTTCAGGTCAGAAACTATAGTCTGCCCTATCATCCCATCATTTTCAAAATTTTCAGATTTTATAATAATAAATGCATTCCGCATAAAAGTGTGGACAGGAATTGCAATATGAAGTAATATCAAGTGGATGTGGTGTGGTGTGTGCGTGTAAGTGTGTGTTGGTGTGCGTGTGTGTGTGTGTTTGTGTATGCAGCAAACTATAAGCCTCCTCACCACTGGCGTTGTTTTGCCCAGCCGCCTCCTGTCCAGACACAGGAGTACTGTCAGTAACATCCATCTCCACGGGGTTGATATTCACCTGTCGCTTCACACCGTCCTCCTGAATGATGCAGATGATGATTGGGCGGCACACGTCCGACGTCAGCTTCTCTTTCACTGTCAGTGGGATAAACTTCTGTATATCATCATTGTACTGGTGACTTTTCTTGCTCTTTCTTGCGTTTGGGTCAGGAACCTTGACTTGCACCCACTGAGTGCTTGAATCTGTGGCCGAGTTCTGAGAGACAGTTTCGTCATCATTTTGACGCTCTTCATGTGAATCATTCCTTGTTTCCTCATTCACTGAGTTTGCCTCTGCTGATGCTGTTTGGTTGTCAACAAATGCAACAATTGCTGGTATGGGTTTGTTTTCAGATAGAACTGAACTGGCAGCAGATACTGCAGCACCATCAATTTCATCTTCTTCTTCTTCAACATCTGTATCAGCATTGCTTGCATCAAACTTTTCCCCAGAAACAGATGTCAAAGCTGGTTGCGCTATGGTTGAACTAATGATTGTTCCTGACGCAGAACTTGTGGAGGCTGAAGCAGAGTTCGTTTGACTCTGGGCACTTGTCCGTGAAAGATTCCGCCTCAGCACCACCACGACTGAGTTGCTCTTCTCACCGAGGCCGGGGACCTTGAAGGTTGAAACCTCTATGTCTCCATCCACTTCTTTGACAGACTCAAGCCGAGGCTTAGAATATGCAGAACTTGGTCCAGGCTCTGTTCCAGCAGGCAAGGTAAAATCTTTGGGATCTGCCTTTATGTTCCATAATTTGCTCTCACTCTGTGTGTTGCTTCTGTCTGTAGTTGTTTTGTTTTGCTGCATGTAGTGGTCAAGGATCTGCTGCAGCCCTTTGCTTACTGCAGCGTTGGGTGGAGTACAACTGATAACCAGTGGGTGTTCATTTGTCTTACTACTATGCTGGGATGTTGACAACGATGATGAAGGTGATGACGATGATGAAGAAAGTGGGGTTGTCACACCAGGAATCACTATGCTACTTGTACTAGTGTTTGTGCTGACAGAGTTTAAATCAACTCCCACATGACCACTTGAACTTGAAGAAGTGCATGCAGAATCATCTACACAAGATTGGGTGGCTGTAAGTGAGGCCTCTGATGCAAGTGAAACAAGTGAAACGAATGGTGCAGAAGCTGGTGCAAGCACTGAAGAAGTGTTAATGGGAACAACAGAAGGAACGTAGCTGTCAGCATTGCCAAAACCACTGACAGACCCTGAGTGCGCAGTACTGACCGGCAGAGAAGTCAAGAGGTTCAGACCTAGTGCTGACAGCTGCTCTGTATCCAAACCAGCAGCAGGAGGCAATTGTATCACTAGTGGCGATGAAATTCCTGAAGCTGACGGCAGAAGGCTGAACTGAGGAAATAAGGTGGAGCTCAGGAGCACTAATCCTGGGGGGAGATTCAATTGTTCCTTTGTTGATACAAACGTACTTGCTTGGGGTGGGGACGGTGAGGCAGAAGATGAAGAAGACGACTGCAAAGTGACACCCTGGAGAACGTTCTTCACAAAAGCCGCTGAAGTGGCATTACCAATGACAACAGGGTGGGACTGGGAGACGGGTGTCAGAAACTGAAAAGGTGACAGGAATTCTAGTTTCTGATCACCCGCCGTCACATAGTCTTTTGAGTCTGCTGTATTTGCCAGTAGAAAAGTTTGTGGTGCCATTGGGTTGTTTTGTTTCTGTTCTGATGAGCTTTGTGTACCAGACAGAAGCAAGGTTTCTCCAGTTAGATTGCTGGGCAAACTTTCAGTATCTCCTGTTATGCTGTAAGCAGAACCAGTCGCGTCACAGCTTGAACTTTGCGGAACAGAAACACCATCCGCGAGTGATGAACTCAGGATGCAGTCAGAATCAAACCTGGAGGAATCTCCGGCAAAGTTGAGAGTATTTTCAGTACTGAACGGATCTGCTGGATCGCCTTTGTCGTCATTCTCCATGCAAGAACCTGACAGAAAACCGCCCATATCAGACGACAGACCGTCCGATTCGGAGTTGTGATGATCACTGGCTATCTCCATCTTTATACACACTTCAGGAGACGCCATTGCGGCTTGCCGTCGAATGTATAATTTACAAATAAAGATTATCGATTGGAAGCAATAAACAAAGTGAAATCGCAGCTGAGGGCATTGAATTCTGTTGCAAAAGCGTTCGAAGTCTATCTTATCATTTCCTGAAGCGATGAAGCCGAAGTAATCACTACTGCTGATTGTGGAATGTGGGCAATAACGGAAAGACAAGACATTCGTCAGCCATGTTTCTTATCTCCCAAAGTTTCAGAGTTCTTTCCCCTTGCACAGGCACAGAACAAAAAGCATTTCTTTGGTTTAAAAGTGCCCGTCACCTTGAACAGAAATGTAAAAAGCGCCTGTCAGTGTCATTACAGCCCCCAGAATCGGAGTATGACTGCCTAATGAGCGCGGGGGGTGGGGGAGGGGGGGGCGACCATACACTTTACATGGGTCATACGTGGGAGTACGTGGGAGTCACAGCCCGCGAGTTGCCACGCGGCAGAACCGCCGAGACTGATTGATAAGAATCGAAGAGTAGGCTACATTTCATTGCCCATGTAAAGAGTTCAAGATTACCCAATGATTTTGATATCATTGAGTTTTGTGATAGTTCAGTTTTGAACGTGTATTTTGTTAAGAGAAAGTTATTTTATTTTTATTTCTTTTATTTTTTATTTCAGTATATTATACAGAATGTTATAAACCTCGGATCTTCATAGACATAATGCAGACAACATGAACTTGAAAACCAACAACCACAGGATGAAAATGGAGTGAAAGAAATGTTGTGTTGTGCATGACACATGTCCTAAGCCTTAGACACATGACACTTAAGTTGCCGGCGGGGAACAAGACTGAGGACAGCCCACCTCTACCGAGTGTCATGAGCCTGTGTTTCAGATTACAGGACTTTTGTGGTATACCTTGGCTCTTGAGTCATCAAGCGCAGCACACACTTGTAAAGGAAATAAACCAAAACACGAAAAATGATATCCTGAGCCGGTAGGAATTACCCAATTTTGTGCATTTGCAGTACCCCTAACCTGCCAGTAGTAAAAAAAACCCTGTGTGTGTAACCCTTGAGCTTACAGCTAGGAACTCGAATTATATTGTTGTGTAATGCAGAGCTAACACGAACCCACATCTGTAAAGATGTATTCCTGAATGACCAGGAGCACAATTTTGCCGGTTAATTTGTTCTTTTGTGCATGTCCCTGAGCTAATCTCAAAACTGACTGATCGTATCTCCAAGTTCCCTTCTTTCAAGTCTTTTCTCCCTGCCTCCAACTCTTGCAGGCTTCCCTTTCTAAACCCTTCATGTCAAGTTTTCTCATCTAGACCCCCTCACTTTCCGCCCGGTTTCTCCCATTTTTTTCACGCTTTCCTACATCCCCAAACCCCCCTCTTCTATACATGTCTCCGTCCCCCCAAATCTTAGCCCCCTCCTCAACACGCCTCTTTCCTATAACTCCCCGGCCCCTCTGCCTCTAAAGCCCCTTCTCTACCCTTACCCCCCTCCACCCCCCCCCCTCTAAGTCCCCTTTTTTACCCTTCCTTTCTGGCCTCTCTGAGAAATCACCCGACTACAATATCTATACTGCCACCTCTAAGCCCCCCCCCCCTCCCCCCCATATAGCCTACGTACCTTACCTCAGTTTACTTCTCTTTTCAGTCCCTCCTTTACCCGGCCTTATTCAGGCATGAGACCAAAGGTAGGGCGGATCAGGTGAAGGGACGGGGAATGTTTACAGTGCCGTGTGCCGGGCTGAGAGTAGTGCCCGCCAATGTTTACTCAGGCACCGGTCGCTGCAGACGCGCCTTACTGAGTTATAATTATATATGCCAGAAAATGCAGCGCGCTATTCTGGCCATCAGGCAAACTGTCGTCCTCATCTCTAAGGCAGACTGATACCACTGAAGAGGTGTAAGTTACACCCGCCTTCAGGCTCAGGCATTTTCAAACGCTCGACTCAAGACTATATTCTCCCTCAAAGACCCCCGACCCCCTGCTTTACCCTTACCCTATCCAAGGTCTCTCTGTTTTACCTTTACTTTTCCCTCTAAGGCCCCGCCTCCTTTTCTCCCGCATCAGTCCCCTCTGAGCCCCCTTCACGGCTTTGCCCTTGACCCCCTCTACGCCACCCCCCCTTACGGCTCTTAACCCCCCCCCCCCCTCTCTAATGCCCTACGTACTAGAATTAGTTCTGTTCAGCTTCCAATCTAATTGTCCGTACCGTATCAACCTGATATTGTTTAAAAAAAAAAAGCACCGATATATTTGATTGAAAAATGCGGTCGGCACAGTGCGGCCTCAACTTTTTTAACAGAAGGATAGGACGTCATCAATAAGATTATCTATAAAAAAATTAAAAAAAACACACACACACAAAACAAAAACAAAAAACAAAAACAAAAACACGTGTGAGGATATTATTAAAAATATTCACATGTAAAGTTCATGAACATCTGTTCTGTGGTTATCTGGGATTGCTGCTCTACACATACACACACACACACACACACACAAACACACACACACACACACAAACACACACACACACACACACACACACACATGCGCGCGTCAAATATGGAGTAATGAAAAAAAAGAGAAAAAAAGCCAGACTAAAAACAAAACAAAAACAATATAAAACAAGATCTAAGTCTCGTTGAGAGCAAGAGCTGGGAGTTGAATGGAAGAACTTATTTTATCGTTGTTGTACTTTCCGTTGTGTGTATTTATTAATTTTGTTTAATTTTTTGGGGGGTAACTCAATCAGTCTTGCAAGTATCTAAAGAAGATTTTTTTTTCTCCGTTCATTCTTCTTTTTCTGTATTTGTATCTGTTGTCTTGTCTTTTCTATTTATGAAACCCTTCCTTCTTGCTACAAACTGACATATTTATGCATTCTTAATGTCATTTTTGGCTGTTTAACCACATCATAGCAGGGGCGGACCTAGGGGGGGGTTCCTGGGTGCCCGGAACCCCCCCCCCCACCCCCCATCCGTTTTTTTTTTTACTTTGTTATCTTCCACGAGAGGCCTCCGATTGACCTAAAAAAATAAAATTCCTTCAGCATCTGGGGGGCAAAGCCCCCCAGACCCCCCACCAGGGCTTTGCCCATGGACCCCACCGGGGCCTGAGCGGACCCCGGACCCCAGCTCCAATTTGGAACCCCCCCCTTATCCACAACTAGGTCCGCCCCTGCATAGTGTAGCACATGCCAAAATTGTTCAGCTGAGCGTCCTCGTCGCTATGTTCTAAAGCATCTGTTGGGCGCAAAGTAAGAATCCGGGGCAGAGTTGGAATAATCGGGATTTCCCGAAACCTCATTTGATTTCCAACAAAGCGCCGCATTTCCGGAAACGAGCTGCCTCGTTCTAGAAATGGCAACCATTCGACTGGCACAAAAAGTATACCCTTTTCACAGGTCATGAATAAGGTATATGAAAAAGCAAGGTCTTATACAGGGGAAGTCTTGAATTGGGGGTGTGGGGGTACACTGTGTAACAATTCTCTCAGTGACACTCAGCGCATGCAGCTAGCTAGTTGCTGCTGTCTCGATCTATTTTGAACACAATGATTTTTTTCTCAGAGTAGAGTGTTAGTTTGTTACAACAGGCTGAAATCATCTTTAATTTGAATCAACATTTTGCAACAATCAATCACATCAATATAGCGCACAGACTTGCACAGTTACGTTTCAAGAGCCTAGATTACCATGCAGTGACAAGAGCCTACTCAGTAAAGGGACGTAATGCTGTCTCTGCAGCCCAGAGAGACTGTGTGAGTTTAATATATAATCAGTTAAGACTGCGTAAAAAAATATTACAGTCGATAGTTACCAGTGAAAAGTTATATCGGAACACTCTTGTTGTGTTTTTGTTGTTGTAAAATGTAAGATCTGAAACGTTAAAAATTACGTAAAATTGGTGCGTTTTGGTTGAGTGGGATGGGTCGTTGAACTGTGTTGTTACAGCCCGCCGAAGTTATCAAAAGTGTTTTTGCTTTTTGTAATTCGGTTGGTTTGGTGCGTTATACAATGCATCTGCTTTTTCAAGACTAAGCATTGATCACTTTAAAACACAAGGATCATCATGGGCCATCATGACTTGTATAATTTTACATCGCATTTTAAGAAAGAGCAGAATTCTCACTATGCGCGCGGTACATTTCTAGAATCGCGTAGCGCAAAGTTGGAATTCCTACAATGGCGGCCATTGTTGGAATTCCAACAAAGCGCAGGTCATTTCCGGAAAAGCGCCGATGACGAGATGGGTTGCAACACATCCGTGGAAGATCATCTCCCATTGGTCTGCTCTCGGCAAATGAAGCCAATGAAAGTTCCTTTTACATGACGAAGTTCTTCCGACGCATTGACATTGTCATTGATTCCTCCCGAAGTGTTTGGATGATGAACAGGTGCGATACAATGTATTTCTCCAGCAAACTTTGATCTTCCAAATGACGTTGGACCCGGGAAGGTAATGCATTTCTATGGACAATTATGCTGGCGTAAGTGAACGAGAAAAGGTGTGCGCGAAACAAAAGTTCTGAGAAAAATTCTTTGTTGAAAATGATAATGCTCATTAGATTAGTCTTCATTCAACTTGAACTTCAAGTTGAAGTAGAACCATACAGCTCATTCCTGTTGTCACTCTTACAGTTCCCAAACATTTCACCAATGACTCAGTATTATGTAATACAATTAAACTGACATTCACGATTCCCTGATTTATTTCTGTCTTGCTTTTATGAGCTGAATTTACAGACCTGTCAATCTGTGCAGGGGGAAGCTCTGTCAGTGCACTGTACTGCCATCCTTGGCCTACCAGTACCATCTGTTTGTGTGTACGCTGTGTGCTCATGTGCATGATACACTCAGTGCGTATGCGAACACCTGTTTGTGTTTCTTTGCACAGAACTGCTACATGAACCATCTGTGTGTGTGTCACTGTGTGTGTTTGACTTAAAGGCACAGTAAGCCTCCCGTAAATCATCACAGAGCTCCCCGAGCGTCTACATACAGTACAAGCATACTTCCATTTGAACGCTCACCGAACGGGAACATCCTGGCTGCTTTCTGTCGAGCGTGAGAAATTTTCAAAGAATTTATTTTTGTGGACTTGCTCCTCTACAACAATGGCGCCTCGTTTTGGTGCTGGACGGCTGTTATGAATATTCAATACCGGAAATCACGCCCGGACAGTAAGCCTCCCGTAAACCATCACAGATACTGTCAGGCTTTTACACACAGTACAAACACCCTTCCATTTGAACGCTCACCAAACGGGAACATCCTAGGTGCCCTACGTAAAGAGCGAGCAATTTTTAAAGAATTAATTTTGCAGATTGTCTCGAACACTTTTTGGACCCATCCTGAACTCAGGTCAAACATGAGTTACTTCCCTTCGGGTCTCATTCTATCGATGTAAACTGGCGATAGCCGTGGATCGATGATTATCAAAATGTTTTTGGACCGTGGTGCGTTTTTGCGCTAGACCTAACTTTTAAAATCTAAATAATAAATTGACAGCTTGTTACACAAACATTCTTTAATCATAAAAGAATTCTTTTTTCATCAAGACAAGATCTGTACAATTCAAAGTTGTGAAAGTTTGAAAAGAGAAAAGCCCGGAAGCAGGGTCACGCAAGGGTCGTAGCAGACGACGGTTTATGCATATCGCCGTTCCTCTCAACAGTCAAAAGCCATCGCTAGAGTTCTTGTGAACCACAGCCGTTTGTTTCGTGCATAAAAACGTGCAATTGTAAATAAGCTCACATCGAGTCGCATTCAAATGACTAACTGACGACTACATTGTGAAAAAGGGAAACTGGATCACACGGGTTCACGATGGCTCAGGGGTAAGATAAACCACGCAAAAATAAATTCTTTGAAAATTGTTCGCTCTTTACGGAGGGCACCTAGGATGTTCTCAATCGGTGAGTGTTTAAATGAAAGGGTGTTTGTACTGTGTGTAAAAGCCTGACTGTATCTGTGATGGTTTACTGGAGGCTTACTGTGCCTTTAAGAGTCAGGCAGAGTGTGTGTACTCTACATCACCAAATGTGTGTATGGCCTATGGGGGTGGGGGGGGGGGGGGGATCCTGGTGATATTTCAAATGCATGGGTTTGCTATTTGGGCGGGGATATAGCTCAGTTGGTAGCGCGCTGGATTTGTATTCAGTTGGCCGCTGTCAGCGTGAGTTCGATCCCAGGTTCGGCGGAAATTTATTTCACAGAGTCAACTTTGTGTGCAGACTCTCTTCGGTGTCCGAACCTCCCCCCGTGTACACTACATTGGGTGTGCACGTTAAAGATCCCACGATTGACAAAAGGGTCTTTCCTGGCAAAATTGCTTAGGCACAGTAAATTGTCTACCTATACCCGTGTGACTTGGAATAACAGGCCGTGAAAGGTAAATATGCGCCGAAATGGCTGCAATCTACTGGCCGTATAAAATTTCATCTCACACGGCATCACTGCAGAGCGCCTAGAACTGTACCCACGGAATATGCGCGATATAAGACTCATTGATTGATTGATTGATTGATTTATGCAGGTGGTAGATTGCTGAAGATGATGGAAAAGAAGAGCCGACTGAAGACAGTCAACCCTCAGATCACGTGTACCCTGTGCAAAGGGTATTTGGTTGATGCCACCACCATCACAGAATGTCTGCATACATGTAAGTAAAGTGTATTAAACTATTATATCATGATTTGTTCATGTGACAGTTGACATATTACAGCTCCAGTGTTGTTTTTAGACTCAGAGGACAATAAGTCAATTGAACCTAGGTTTAAAATATTATGTGCAGGTCCAAATGTCCTGGTTACAAAAAGATTGTTCCGTCAGATGACCACATACTTTTAAGAACTATATTTGGACAATATATTGGACAGTTGACAGGCCAGGATCAGACCATTGTGCCAGTCACACAAGATTGAGACTTGAAAACAGACAGCTCAAACCAACAATAGTTTACTTAGCTTAAGGTAAACATTGGTTTTGAGAAGAAGGGACCCTTTGGGCACCCTACTTATGTAGAAAGTATGGTGCCAAAAAAGCAACCAAAAAAAGATATATCCATAATGTTTTTAGAAAAATATGATCTGACTCAGTGACTGGCAAGAAAAAAATAAGTGGAGTGGAGAAAAGTTGGTTTCTTTCTTGAACTTGAAGACATTACAGACAACTTTGGGGGTTATACTTCTTCTTTCTTGTGAAAGTGTTTGTATTGGTCAAGTGTTAGTACAGGTGTACTTATTTTTGATGTTGTTTTCACTGTTTTCAGTTTGCAAGACATGCATTGTCAAGTTCCTGGAAGAGCACAACACCTGTCCAAAATGTCACATTGTAATTCATCAGAGCTACCCCTTGAACTACATCAGGTAACATACTCTGACACTGAATCAATGTACTAATAAGTAAAACAAAAACTGATTTGCTTGAGGATCATCTAGCGCTAGCAGGGTAAATGTCAGGCCACGGCAATCTGTGAACGACGCATAAAACCTGAAAATGATGCATTGTTCTAATCGACGAATTCGGGAAATAACTCTGCTGGGTTTGTATTGGTTGTGAAAGACTCGAAGAGTAAATACCCTTGCTTTTACATTGTAGTGAGACAAACAATCCACATATGCTGATGTCCATGTGTTTAAGACACACCTCGCTAGTGACTGGCCTGGTGTAATGTGACATGGGAAAGCTTACATTTTGCCTCGTGACATTATAGACCAGTTGGGCGGGGATATAGCTCAGTCGGTAGCGCGCTGGATTTGTATCCAGTTGGCCGCTGTCAGCGTGAGTTCGTCCCCACGTTCGGCGAGAGATTTATTTCTCAGAGTCAACTTTGTGTGCAGACTCTCCTCGGTGTCCGAACACCCCCGTGTGTACACGCAAGCACAAGACCAAGTGCGCACGAAAAAGATCCTGTAATCCATGTCAGAGTTCGGTGGGTTATAGAAACACGAAAATACCCAGCATGCTTCCTCCGAAAACGGCGTATGGCTGCCTAAATCGCGGGGTAAAAAACGGTCATACACGTAAAATTCCACTCGTGTAAAAACAAAAACCACACGAGTGTACGTGGGAGTTTCAGCCCACGAACGCAGAAGAAGAAGAAATAGACCAGTCACTAGCGAGGGTGTGTGTCTGAAACATGTGGACATCAACATGTGTGGATTGTTTGTCTCACTAAAAGCAAGGGTATTTACTCTTTCACAACCCATGCAAACCCAACAGAGTTATTACCGAACGTGGTCCATTGAGAAAAGGACAAATGCTGTGCAGTCAGAAGTACTGGCAAAACATTGATAGCTGACAACCCGTTTACTTTTAGCATGAAACTTTGATGTTGTGGAGGGTTGGGGCAGATTTTCTAGTCTTGCCTCACTTACACTGCAGTGCTAAGCCTAAGAAAGTGTGAGGGTGTTGTCTTAACCACTCAGTCATTGCGCCCATCATAGTAAAGATCTGTCGATTGTATACGTACTGGTGGGACTTGGTATTGAGTATTGTCCGCTGTAACTTTTAAGTGTAAGCTAATTTTGAATTGAAGATCTGTGTGTATCTGTTCCAGCTTCGACAGGACAATGCAAGATATTGTTTACAAGCTGGTCCCAAATCTACAAGAGAGTAAGTATATTGTTTAACTTTAAAGCAAACAATTTTGCTAATGGAACCTGATCTAGCTAGGTTAAAGGAGAAATGAAAGAGAAAATGGACTGCAGTCTCAGCTTAGTATGAGATCAGCCAGTTTGCCATGGTTGCCTTCTGCTTTTCGTGGAAGAATGTTCTGTCTCTAACAATTTGGGTTGCTGGTAGTTTTTTGTTTTGGAGATCTGGCCATCATATATCTTGTTTTGGTTGGACTGTCTTTATTGCTTCGGTCAGTTTGCTGACTTTTGCATGTGCCATTTTGTTACCAAGGTGGATGGTGGGGCGATGAGGGAGAGTGAGCTATCATATTTGTTAATGTAATTCTTTCTGTATTGGCACAATTCATTAAAATTCTCACTCTTGAACTTTGAATGTGTGGGTAAGTTTAATGTTGATGCAGTTTCCTTGCAATTTGTGTAAAGTGTAAATATTTTGTTTTCAGAAGAAATGAAAAGACAGATTGAATTTTACAAGAAAAGAGGACTTCCATTTCCGACCCAACCTGGTATGTTGTTTCTGTAGACGGTAGTGTCTACTTGTTTTGCATTTATTGATATTTGCTGGCTTGAGTAATGGTGGAAGGCTTATTAGGCCCCCAAAAAAAAATAGTCTGTTTACGGTAACCCGACCAACCCTATTTTTTTCGCGCAACCCTAGACTTTTTTTTTTGGCATTTGGGAGAAAAAATAAAAAATAAAAAAATAACGTAAAAATATGTTTTTTTGGATAAAAAAAATTTTTTTTTTAAATCCCGACCTACCGACCCTATTTTTTTGGCCTATGTTACCGTAAACAGACCTTTTTTTTTGTGTGCCTTAACAGGGTAGTCTTTCTTTTCCAGAATGGACGATCACATTATCTCAGGAAAAGTTGAACTGTAATTACTTTTGCAGTGGTGTACCTTAACTTTAAAAAAAAAATTGAACCGGCCCCCCAAAATCCCAACCGGCCCCCAACCAGCCCGGATTTCTTACAACCACCTCAGCGGCTCGTCGCGTGCTAAGCACATACACAAAAGACGTACATTCATACTTACAATGCATACATGACGTAACATGTGGATTTGCACTACTAATAGTAATAACTACCACAAACATACACAAGACTTGATAAAAAAATTATGTTTTAATATAATAATTAACCTTGTTTTAATAAAAAAATTAAAAATAAAAGCCGCCACAAAGAAACAAGAAATCAAAAGTGAAAAGTCCACCATTTAAAGTTGAACCACCATACGCATTTATGTGGTCACAATTTAGTTTTTAGCTTTGCTCTGTTGAGAGTGTTTTTGTTTTGATAGCAAAGACTAGTTAGTTGACTGCCTACCCCTTCAAGCAACAGTTAGATCTGAGAACATGTACAATTCCTGTGAAAATGCAAAGGAATTTTGTGCACATAAGTAAGTGGTGTTGCATGAAGAGAATAGGGCTGGTTATGGTGGTGCCCGTCTTTTATTCAATACCGTAAGAAATCTCATGAGCATGGGTGGGGCCAGCGCAATCACCATGCCCTGCTTCCAATGCTTCCAGACTTTTGCAGATTCTTTTCTTTCGAACATTGTGTTCATGCTCACGCAGTTTTTTCTGCAGTGTTCATACTTGAACATAAAAAGCAATCGTGTCATAGACATAAGAATCTTCAGACTTTGGTTTGAAATCAGACTTTTTCTGTGAGCCCTAGAGATAATTTCAGAGCAATTGAATAGTTCATGCCCAGAATTTGTACATTTTGTGTGAGTCGTAGAGCACTTTCAGACTTTTTCAATCATCCCAGTTCCCATGTCTGTATAGAACCACTTAATCATTCAAACAAAAGGGTTTTCACAACTTTTAGGGAGCGACGAGAACAGCAATGAACGCTGCAGGACGCCAGTCACAGCCAACGGTGGGGACCAGGACTCTCATCGTACTGATGAGCAAGTCAACATCTGTCTGGAATGCATGGCCGACAGCATGCGCAACCTCAAACGTCGCTTTCTTCGCCTGTCGTCTCAGGCCACCATCATGCACCTCAAGAAGTTCATTGCTTTCAAGCTTTACAACAACCTTGGCAGATGCAAAGATGTAAGCTGTTTTTTTGTATTGTTTGTTTTGTTACTGTTAGTGCTGGTTACTGTAAAAATACACATCAAAACAGAGTTTATTTTCTTAAATTAAACTTTGCAACATTTGTTCAGTTTTAGTGAAAAGAACTCTGCAATGTGGAATATTTCCTTTTAAGCATTTCATGGGTGAAGCGTTTGTTTCACTGTAGATCTACAATTGTCATTGTTAGGGGGGAAATTTGGGTTTGACTTCTTCTTCTTCAGCGTACGACGGTTTTGACTTGAAATGTGCTCCTTTCTCTTCCTGAAATGTGCTCACTCTCTCTCTCTCTCTCTCTCTCTCTCTCTCTCTCTCTCTCTCTCTCTCTCTCTCTCTCTCTCTCTCTCTCTCTCTCTCTCTCTCTCTCTCTCTCTCTCTCTCTCTCTCTAGATCTCTCTCTCGCTCTCTCTCACTTGTGCTCTCTCTCCCCCCTATCTCTCTCTGAAAAGAGATATAAGTTATATGATAAACACACACACTCTCTTTCTCTGTGCTCGATCTCCATATTTGACATGCAAACACAGTTCTTTTCCTGTAAACACGGGTTTTTGTGAAGATTTGATATTTTTCTTTCAACAGATTGACTTGACATGTTCATGCTTTGTGTGTTGCAGGTTGACATACTGTGCAATGAGGAGATTTTAGGAAAGGACCACACCTTAAAGTTCGTTTTTGTCACGCGATGGAGAACAAAGGTGAGATTTTTTTTATCATACAACCATAGTAGTGCTTAGCCGGTTGAAGCATTTACACACTGATCAGCATAAGAATGATATTTGTCTTGCTGTAAGTAAGAGGAGCAAAGAAAGTAAACTTTACCCCTTCACTGCCACAGTATAACAGCATTTTGGTATTGCTGTGTGCCAGGGCAAATTTTCGCTTTCTTCGGTAGGTTCACTGCTCGATCATTAATTGAGATATCACTTAGATCTTTGGCATGTGTTTTGCTTATACCCTTGGCTATTAGAGGATGACATGATCATTGGACTTTGTTTGTGATTGTTATAGTAAAAATTGATATAATGACCAATTTTGTCAAAAATTACAGTTTCCGGACTTACACACACACACATTGCAGCACGTAAAACCACACAAAACACTGCTAAAACTGGTGTCAAACATCAGGTACTCACATTACAGCCCATAAAAGTATTCTTCTGTGTGGTAATCCATAAATCACTTCTTGTAGAGCTTCCAGAACACTGTATCGCTTGAAAACAGGTCTACGAGTTGAGGTCCGACTTTCGGCCACCATTGTGAATGCTATAGATCGGTTCTACATTTCTAACACAGTTTTCAGCACGTGGTACTAACTTATCGGAACGGTCTATGGGAAAGAACTGTGTTTAGAACCCCTACAAGTACTTGGACAGTGGTTACCTCCCATTTAGTTTTCAGAAATGTCCTGAAATGTTGCTAACGCAAATCCCACGTACTAGGTACGGTTATGGGCGTACGACAAACCGAAAATGACCACGTACCTTGTACGGGGTGGGCAGTGAAGGGGTTAAATGGAAATTTTGTGTTGGCGTCATGTTAGAGCCGCTGTGATTGATTTTGTAACTGGAATGTTCTGCGCTTGACTAGGGTGGCTGAAAAGAAATATAAAGGCTGTAACTTTGTCTTGATTTTCCTTTTGTTTCTTTTCTTGTTATTTTTTTGGGGGATCTTTTGTGATTTTTTTATTGGCTTCATTTTCCTTATATTCAGTTTTCTTGAGAGTAACTAGCTAACTGCTTTAGATTTAAAAAAAAAAAAAAAAAGTATGCCTGATTTGGCTTGTTTAGTAAGAACAGCCACTGACATGATTACCTCCCTTACGTAAGTATGGCCGATCATGGATGAAGTAAAATTGTTGAATAATGGAGCATTTCGTGTTTTCAGGACACACCATTACTACTCCACTACAGACAGAGAGTGACAGAGTTGTGACCTTACGCCACTTTCTTCTGGAACACCAACAAATTCGCTGAAAAAAATGCGCAACCATGCAATGTCATCGTTAAAGTAGCACCACAGTTATTTGGACTCAGTACGTTAACATGCAGTTTGGGAGAGTGGGAAGGGAGAGTATCATGCATTATTTGATAAGGTTTCTGAAGACCACCGTTTTTGTTCTTGCCTTCTGACTATTATTGATCTCTTGCAGAGCACTTTTTGTTCAGCAAGAATTATAATGCTTTCTCTGTCAGTCAAGCGGACAAGCAACATTTCTGTGCAAATGGTGTGTTCTGAAGGTTAAAACCTTGTGATTTCTCGCAGTATACTGCCAGAAGTTGCGGCAGAGAGTTCCAATAAAATACAATCATTTGGAGAAGTTAGAAAACATGCGATAAGAAGTGACATTTTTCTAAAAACGTCAAGTTCTCAAAATATTTTGCCAGCGAATTGCTTCAATACATTGTGACATACAACCCCAGCATGTTCATCAAGGATTTTACTATTATTGCCAACATGGATTGCTGGCTACAAATAAAGGCTTCCGTCACTTGTTATGCAGGGTCAACGTGTTTGTACAGTTTATCCTTTAAGTTTAAGGATAGTCAGCTATGGTGTGTTTTTCCCTACGTGTTTAAAGATGTGCAAAAAATGTCAATGAATACAAATTATGCCAGTCTATTCCCTGTAATGAAAAGTCAGTGTTGACTCAAAACATCAGTGTATTTTACCCTTGTTGTTTACACTGCATTGTGCCCCCTTTATAAGCCTGGTTGTTGGCTAATACTGCTCCCCCTCCTCCCTTAAAATATATGCATTGGCTCTCTTTAAACTTTATGCCAAAGCAGTAGTCAGTATGATCTAGTTTATGTGTGTATGTACAATATATATGTGTACTTGCAAGCAAAAAGTAGAGGTAAGTGATTTTAGTCAAGGGAAGACAAAACTGAATGCACCATACTTCACATTTCAAATTTTGAGAAAGCTGTGTGTCAACTCTTGCTGGTGTATGTGGTTCTGTTTTTGTGAGATATCTTAGTTTGTCTTCCAGCTTTTGACAGGCAGTTACCAATACGTTTAAGAATGGAACAAATGTGCTTCTGTTTCTGACACAAGATGCATAAAGTGGTGAAATGTGTTTGGGAGTAATTTATTGACAGAATGTATGTTGCTGGCAGGTCTTCATGTTCACAGAATAAAGTGACCAGTAGGTGGCCCAAGGGCAGTGCAGTAGGTAAAGCAAGGAGTAAGATTGCTTGATTCGGGTTTCAATCCCAGCTGTTCTGGGATCAAGCCAGGATGGAGGATAATTTCTTATAGGTGCACAGATTAGATCAAATCTGATAAACAAAGGGAAGTAAGCACCTTAAATGCATTCAACATCTGTAATCGAGTATGAGTTATTCGAAACCAATCTCCTGGCACATGAGAGAATGACAAGTGTTGAAATGAACAAACGACTTTCATCCTCAGAAACGAACAAACTCAACTTTTGGGGGAACGGAGAGCTATGCGCCGAGTATCATGAACCAGATGAAGATACATATAAACAATGAATGCAAAAAATAACGATGAAAGAGAGTTGCCCTGACAGCAGACACAATTAACCGGTAGTTAAAGAGCTTTAATGTCAGTTTCTAGTCGATTCATTCCACACAGGAGAAGATAATGGAAGAGCTGACAACCTTATAACTGGAAAGCTGAGATTAAGTTAAATGGGAACAGATGTTCAGTCTTGCCAGTGTTCTTTTTTTGCGTTACACCCTGTGTATGAAAACACCTCCGCGCGGAGGGGTTTTGCAGCCAGCGCAATGAAGATAAAGAGGGAAAATTTTCTCGGCTTGCGCGGCAGCAAGCAGGATGTCTCAAGACTGGTTAAGAATTGTTTTTGTCATATGCTTTCACTTTAGCCAGTTTCTTTTAGAGGTCAATTTTTCCATAATCCGCTCTTAGTATATTTTTAAGTGCTGATTGGTAAAAAGGCCTGTAAGTCTTGCAATGCCTGTATTTGCACACCATTATTGTGACTAAACCCTTTTGTCAGCATCTATCTGTTTTACTTATTTGTGTGCTTTCGTTGATTTGTTAATTCATTATCAGCTGTAGACCATCAATCCTGCTTAATTAAACAGGCCAAAATGATGAACTTTCATATTTGAACTGTTTTTGAAAAAGAAACATTTCCTATCATTCCTGTCATGATGTGTAAATGTGGAACTTGATTGTACTCTGTAGTTGTTACTTTGTTTTAATTTATGCACAACCACGGTGAAGGGTCATACACTGCGTTGAATAAATTGAACTTTTGTTTCATGACTCCATGTACATTTATGTGGTCTGGAACAGAAATACAGTGGTACGTGTACCTGTGAAGTGAGGCCCCTCCAATGAGAGTAATCTTCCAAGTCAAGGACACCTTCCATTGCCCCTCTGTTATCTTGACCAAAATATAACTGTCGTGAGAGGCCACCTGCAATGTAGGGCCATTTTTGTGGTTGGTTCCTAGGGTGTCTTTTCATCACAGGTACCACTGTCCAGGAAAAATTGGTTGGCAGTTGATTCTGCTGACTGTGTGATAGCTGTCTTGGAGGTCCTTTGAGTTTTGTACAGAATGTGAATGCATTTGGTGAGAGTTAAGTAAAATCTCATCATTAAAATAGTATGATGCCATACACTAGCTCTTGTGTCCTTGTAAAGTGATGATTGTATTTAGTGCAAGACTTGACTGTCTTCAATATTAGAAGACTGCGCGTGTATGTGTGTGTGCACGTGAGTGTGTGGATGCATATAATTATGTGAATGTGAGCATATGTGCTTGTGTATTTGCCTGGTACCTTTGAGAATTGGGATAGGTTAGTGTTCTTGTTCGCTGTTTATAAAAAAAAATTCATTCTTTGAATCAACATTTTTATCAGCAGAGGCAAGATAATGAACATGAATTTTGTCAATCATGATTTTGTGTTGAATTCGGAAGATACATTCTTTAACCAAAGACCTATTCAAACACACTTTTGATTGGGGTCTCCTTTTTGACAACCTTGTATAGATAAATACGCATTTGTGTTTGGGATCTTTTCGTTTTCCCCCAGCGCTATTATAGGATGATTATGACCTTTAGATAGCATCTGCAGGTCTGAATAACAACTTTTTAAGACTGCGCAAATCTGAGAAAATGAGGAACTCTCAGTGGATTTACAGATGTTGTGAACTGAAAATCTGAAAATGCAGAATCGGAAACCATGGGGAAAAAATGGTGTGTGTTTGTTCAAAGGTGTTTTCCAGATTTGTCAAGAGTTTATACTGATTAGATTCTCATATTTAAACTTGTTTGCAATTTGTACTGGCATTTTGGTGGGCACATTTCATCAGATGTATTGTCTAGTCTGCGCAGAATTAAAAAAGAATCTTGAGTTTTCTCTAGTATAGATTATACAAAACTGTTGACAGAACAAACTGACAAAAACAAGATGTTTCAAAAATGCATGAGTAAAGACTCCAAAAAGCTTACTTTTTGCATGATTAGACAAAGTTTATTGTAAAAGAATTGGAAAAAGGTCTGGAGAAAAGATGTTGAATGAGACTCTGGATTGCCTTGTTGTGTTGTACTTATTAATTGCATGCAAAGCAAGGATTATGTTTTCAGGTTAATTTTGATGATGACCAATACACAATTCTGTCTTTTTACTCCAGTTTGTTAAAATTTGAGAGACAGGCATTAAAACATTATTTGGAGCAAGATCGAGGTGGAAGCATGTTTGTTGTTAAGTGCAAATGGATATCGCTGTGAATGACGGATTGACTTATGAATGTTCAGATTGGTGAGTATCGTGGTTGATAGTTAGGGGCGATATGTAAGTTTAGTTGCTCCAATTGTTGGTTTTGTTTTTGACAAAGTCATGTAACTCGAATAAATCTTTACACACAAGACTTGTATGTTTTTCATTGTTTGTTATCTGAGTCAAGTGTGTGTGTGTGTGTGTGTGTGCTTTTTGACTATTATGCCAGTCCACTTACTCGTCTAAATGAGAAACCGTTTTGTTCATGATGTACGATCCCATATTGGCATGGAAGACATCAACACTTTTCAGGATCAGGTTCAGGATCGATACATTGCAGGAACCTATAGGTTATCGTCGCAACGGAAACGAGAGAGTGCAACCCCAAAATTTAAAAATTGTAATCGTAGGAATTATTGGGTCCTAGTCTTTCCTCCTATTTCCAAGGAGATCAGTTAGTAGGGTTAGGGGGGCGGTTGAAGAACAGGAAGCATCGGAGTAGTACCCCCAGCCTCCCCCCAAAAGTAAGAGCGTATTCTGACGCTTAAGGCCTTCCTTACTTGAGCCCCAACGTACTTGACTTCGCGAAGACTTGGGAAAAGTCTTAGGCCAACAAAAAAAAGAATTCAGTAGGTCGGGATTTTATTTATTTATTATTTTTTTTCCAAAAAAACATTTTTAAGTTATTTTGCCTAAAAAGACTTTATTTTTTATATTTATTTTTTATTTATTTATTTTTCTTCTCCCAAATGCCAAAAAAAAGTCTAGGGTCGCGCGAAAAAATAGGGTCGGTCGGGATACCGTAAACAGACTATTTTTTTGTTGTTGCCTTATCAAAATTCAGTGCCATTGCTTCGTGCAGTAAGCTTTGTGATGTCAACTTTGCCCTAATATCGGAAGTATGAATCATTTGAAAATACATTTTACACACACACACACAGTTAATGACCATATTATAAGAAATTACACAAAAAGTTATTGAGTAGCCAGTTACATGCAACAGCAGCATTCTTATTCAGTCTCATCTTCATGACACAAAGAAAATGAAGGTAATAATTATATATATATTTTCATTTCTCACTAATTATTGAAATACTTGATAAGCTTTTTTTTCTGTAATTCTAAATGAGGCAGTTGCATTTTCATATTCTCATTCAAATTATTAACAGACATTCAGAGGTACATGTAGCTGCATGCCCACAGAATGCCATTCAAGTTATCTCGTTCCCCTGTTTTTCCGATCGTTGTTTTACCGGAACTTACAGACGTGTCAGGCACGCGCACTTGCTGTTTGTAGAAATTGAGCAGACAAGCTCCAACCGAAAAATCTAGCAGATGTTAATGGATTTTTAGCATCAAATTAGCTCTTCTGCAACATGTTCAAAAATTTGAAGAAGAGGATTGAGCAGGGGGTTGCTCAAACTCCGCTTAGAGCTGCAGTTTCTGCCCTTTCTAAAGTAAGTTAAACAGGAAGTGTAAGCCCATGTTTACATGCAGACGAATTTTTCCAAAACGCTTGGGGAAGTTGCTTGTTCTGCAATGTTCGTTGCTAAAGCAGTTAGATCTGTTATATTTGACCATGCATCATATTGCTTTGACGTTATTTGATTTGTAGAAGTTGCACATTGAACGAACAGACGATAATCTTGCAAGATAAAGAAGCTGTGGTAACAATGCCAACTCGATCTCACTGATGGCCCAAAATTCAATAAATTGCATGACTCATTTCATTGACCCCACACTTACCTATTACCTATCATCAGTTTGGTAAATCATAAACAGTACGTTTACCCAAGCAGTTAATTATGGCCTGCATCTTCTCGTCACAGCCAAATGTATGAGCTTATCAAAACACTGGAAAAGCTTATTTGTAAAACGGTCAATATTTTGATACATAGTACTATGGTAGTAACATACTTTTCATAGGCAGTTAAATAAAATATCCTTTTAATTCACAATCACATAATTTGCTGTTCAAGCCATTTTACCAAGTTTAGCAGTGTTGCATAGGAATCAGAGCGCTTTTTTTGAGCCAAGTCGCTCGTTTGGCCTATATTAGTCAACAAATCATAGCGAGACAGGGCGCTTCAAGATGGCGAAGCAAAAAGATGACAATGATGCGAGATGTGAAAGAAAGATTTACTACTCGGGCTAGCAGACGATTCGATCAGTGAAAGTGTCGGACCGAATGTTGTTATTATGGGAATGTTAGCTGCTGTGGTCACGATATATACATTTATAAACCTTCAAATGCAGTTGATCCATTGGTTCACGTCAAATACCACGGCGAGGAGATGAGATGCTACACGCCATCACAGTTCCAACACCACTGCCATTTTTGAAAACAGTGTGCACTGCTGGCAGCACATCCAAAAGCTGCTTGCTGCATGTGCACTTCACGTGCGCTTTTCTGAACTGCATAAAGAAACAGCTTTTTGTAAAGCGCACTGCAAGTGCTCACGATTGTGGCTTTAACTGGTCGATCATGTGTTTCCCGTTTCCCGTTTGACCATGTGTTTCCTGTTAAGGTTGTTTGTAAGAGGTTTTGTGAGCGGGGCGCAACTCCCTTCCGCTTGTAAAGATTAAGTCCTGACAAGAGTTATTTCCGAAAATCGTCTATTGCTTTAGATCAGGAAGTCTTTATGCCTGCACTTGTTCATAGTAAGAATTATATCAGATTTGTAACGGTAATGTTCCCTTACATCTTACTGTTTGTGTAAGTAGCAGTACCTAACTTCTGGCTGATGAATGTCATAATAAAATCTAACATAGTCAAAAATACAGCCAGTTTCTCAGGTGCAGTATAAGGCCTAAAAAAAAAAGGTGTGGTTACGGTAACCCGACCTACCCTATTTTTAGGGGCCGACCCTATAACTTTTTATTACATTTGTAAAAATAAAAAATAAAAAGAGTGCAGAAAACGCAGCGAAAGCGCTTGAGTCGCACACTTATTTCCCTGTCAAGTAGGTTTAATTTGTACACATTAGAAAAAAAAGTTTAAAAAAAAAAAAGTGATTGCCTACCTTCCTACCCTATTTTTTTTGGCTATGTTACCTTAACCACACCTATTTTTTGGGGGGCCTAACTATTAGTTAACATTCCTATTGCTCCTGACAGAAGAGAGATTTGCAAATTGCAGAGCTTAAAGGTGGTCGTCTACAGTTTTGCTTTTTTTCAATAATCTTATGGTTAGATTTTGCTATAAAGTTATGTCAGATGATGAATGAACCATGGGGAAAAAAGTTATAGGAAAAAAGATATATGTAAAAAAAGATTTTATTTTTGGGTAGCGTGACTCACGCTTCCAATATTTTGTTTTCTGTTTGCTGAGAACATGTGCTTTGCCTAAAAATACTGACCAATCAAATTCATGTCACTATGCTTATAGCCACGCCCAAACAAGTGCAGCAACAGTTTGACACTGGAGCGCTGTCCACGCTTTTTTTTTAAATGCACGAAATGCACGGGATTTGAGAGGAATTTTGCGCTTGGCATTTTCCAAATAAGGATATCCTACTATGAGTACTACGCTGGAATACTACAATGAATTTTCAAACGGCTACACTGGCTTCGTCTTTCCTGATCGAAAGGGGGTGTATTGTTGATAATTGTAGATAATAGACTCTGCATTTTAATGGTCAAATGGCGATTTCGGTATAAAAATGTAGACAAGGACCTTTAACACTATTGTGACTAGCACTGCCACGGCGTTAACGTCCTGCCTGCCCAAGCTTGCCACCAAGAAACTTCCCAAAAATCAGTAACTGTAAAGAAATCTGTCTAGCAAACTTGAATTAAGTCCAATCACCACCAAATTTTGTGTACTAATTCAAAAATGGATGCCCAGTTCAGTCGTGCTATTTATAAGTTTGTCATGCGGTTTGTTTTAGCAAAGGGGGGTGAAAGGGGGATAATTTGTGTTTTTTAAAGTTTTTTTGTGTGTGTTTTATTTTCCACTGCTTTTTTTAAAAGTTATTTTTTAACAGAAAGTATTATAAATAATGTTATAACCAAACAAGGTGTAAAACCTATGAATTAGCTGAAATATTGTTAACATTGTACACAGAAATAAGGAGACAGTACAAAGAAAAAAACAAGCAAATCACGCATTCACTCACAGCATCCTGACTCAAATGAAACAAAACTGTAACACTCACCAAATGATGTCTAGGTAATCCATATTGAATATAAGTCACATTTTCACAACAAAGTACCAACTGTACACCTATGAACAATTCCAAAAGGATTTGAAGGCTCCAGCCATCCATTGTTATCAGTGCTGCCACGCCCCCATAGCTCCTGCACGATTCCGAGATACATGTTCGTCTAGCAGTATCACCCCCTACCACGTGTAGTTGCCGACTCGTACTAGCAACAACGGGACTGTTTCTTCCTCAATATCACTGCTATTATCGCTTTCTTGAGGCGAAAACGACACGATGTATCATGATCTACAGGATCCTCAAGATTCAACATCCCCCCCCCCTCAACTCAACTCAACTCAAATTTTATTGGCTTCAATTTTCATGGAAGAATTTGTCTTGCGCTTGGGAGAAAGTAAGAGTATAACATATAAAAACAGCATTCATATCACATTTCATGTATCACACACAGTAATCACTAGTATAAGCCTACAATTATCACATTTGTACCTGTATCATACATGCAAATAAATAGTATCACATTTCCACGTATCACACACAATATATACATTACATAACATACAGCAAGCTTCCATCTCCCGCGCCCCCCCCCCCCCCTCCCACACATACATATCCTCGCACGTGCGTCGACTCCATACAAATGACATCATCAGTCCATTAACTAAAATGCACAATGACTAGTAGTGGGTACATGATACTTAATACGTGCTCAACTAGACCTGCTAACTAAAATAATAACAGAAACAAAAACAAGGACTGGGCACAACATTTACACGTGTGTGACCTACTTACATCCGGTGCCTGTGATCTA